>NC_143042.1:19915000-20060000 GCF_057628025.1 Oncorhynchus mykiss
AAAGTTGGATCAGCCTGTAGTGTGGTTTTCCACTTTAATTTTGAGTGTGACTCCAAATCCAGACCTCCATGGGTTGATAAATTTGATTTCCATTGATAATTTTTGTGTGATTTTGTTGTCAGCACATTCAACTATGTAAAGAAAAAAGTATTTAATAAGAATATTTCATTAATTCAGATCTAGGATGTGTTATTTTAGTGTTCCCTTTATTTTTTTGAGCAGTGTATATATATATACACACACACACACACACACACACACACACACACACACACACACACACACACACACACACACACACACATACACAATGGGGCAAAAAAGTAGTTAGTCAGCGACCAATTGTGCAAGTTCTCCCATTTAAAAAGATGAGAGAGGCCTGTAATTTTTTTCCCTCATTTTGTCTGTCATAGTTGAAGTGTACCTATGATGAAAATTACAGGCCTCATCTTTTTAAGTGGGAGAACTTGCACAATTGGTGGCTGACTAAATACTTTTTTGACCCACTGTATATACATACAGTATATCACAAAAGATAGTACACCCCTCACATTTTTGTAAATATTTGCGTATATCTTTTCATGTGACAACACCGAAGAAATGAAACTTTGCTACAATGTAAAGTAGTGAGTGTACAGCTTGTATAACAGTGTAAATTTGCTGTCCCCTCAAAATAACTCAACACACAGCCATTAATGTCTAAACCGCTGGCAACAAAAGTGAGTACACACCTAAGTGAAAATGTCCAACATACAGGTAATTGACAAAATATAGGAAACAACAATATAAAGTTTCTTAAAAGGGCTTTGGGCCACCACAGCCAAACAGCTTCAATGCACTGTGGCATATATTCTACAAATGACTGGAACTCTACTGGAGGGATTCTACACTGTTCTTCCACAAGAAATTCCATCACTTGGTGTTTTGTTGATGGTGGTGTCTCAGGCGCCGCTCCAGAACCTCCCATAAGTGTTCAATTGAGTTGAGATCTGGTGACTGAGACGGCCACGGCATATGGTTTACATCGTTTTAATGCTCATCAAACCATTCAGTGACCACTCGTGCCCTGTGAATGAAGGCATTGTCGTTCTATGGGGACATAGTCATGGTAGGCAAAATAATGGGCAACTGGGCCTGCCCAGCATTTTTATAGATGACCCTAAAACAGACATATGCCCAGTCATGAACCCCATTCAGGACAGACACATACTCCATGGGTGGACATCTACCCCAGACAGACATATGCCCAGTCAGGTCATACCTATTTGTCATAGGCGTTGTTTGATATTGTTACCTCAAAACACATATTTGTCATAAAACTGAGAGAGAGAGAGACACACACACACACACAGGAAAGCAAACGTCAGATGGTACATAACCCACCAGCATGTGTGGAAACCATCTCACCCATCCTCTTATCAGCGATTGGTTTGTTTGACCAATTTCTTGTCACACCCTCTGAGTGTGAGTGAGTGTGTGTGAATGAGTGAAAGTGAATGTCCACTCAGTGGTAAAAGCTAATAGGGTGTATGGACAGTGGGTAATGATTCAGGCCAACAGGTGTCTCTAGGAAGGAAGTGCAAAGCAGAGGGTTGTCATTCACATCACTGCCTCAGTCTCTCTTAACAGGGGGAGCTACCTCGAAGCTGGCTACAACTACTCCCAGAAGTGCCTTAACACCACTGACCTCAAATCCTCTGGGGAAAATAAACGAGATCACAAGAGATGACTTACATTCAATGATTCATTCTAGCAGAGGTAAATGAAAGAGGAATGTTTCTGAGGTTGAGTCAGTCGTCGTCCTTGGTATGCATTCTGTATAATGAATTCCTTATTCAAAGAAAAGCTGTGTGTGTGAATGTATGTGTCTGGTTACAATGCTTCATACTGTTGATGGCTAGGCCCCCTGTAGCTCACATTACAGCTCCTGTAAGCTGCTTTCACTCAAATACCAGTCAAACAGTAAACCTTCCTATCAGGAAGTGACACCCCCCCAGTCCACCATCAAACACACACAACCCACCAAACATGAAATGTGTCTTTATTAGAGAAATGTCAATGATTTTTAGAGACCCTCCTCCACAACACACACACACACACACACACACACACATGCGTGCACACCAAAAAACAAACATTAAACCTGCCTGTAATGTTTTAGAAAGAACAAAACCACAAACATTAAAGCATGCCTCTCTCCGAAACAAAATCGAGACACAGCATGCAAAGCCTCTTCTCCATGGTTGCCCACCTTCCTCTAGAGAAACGCATCTAATCTTGTAACCACCAAAATAAGCCTTTCTCACTCCTGTGAATGTGAATATGCCTGCACATATGGCCTGCTATCCTCCTCACTTATAATGAGAAATGGTTGTTTTCTGTGTGATGATGTACCTTTTTGGATGTCTTCCATGAGTGTGTGGGATCCAGTTCACACCAACCTTGTACTAGCAGCAGGCCCAGCCATAGAGATATATATTTTAATACTGCGGACCCAGGCCATCTGTAAAGAGGCAGGCTCTGCCGGCTGAATATGTAACACTGTGACCTTGGCTACGTTCATATGTTCAGAATAATTTTTTATTACCGGGACGTCTCTTGAAATGAGAAATGTCGAAGCCATGACAGCAGCCTCACGGTCAGTGCATCACTTTCATGTCAAGGAATAGGCCTAGCAGTGGAGGAAGCCAAGAACCTAGCCAGGTGTTTGTGTTTACTCAGCACTGTGAATATTACAGTCCCTGTCTGGTTTAATGATGTTATCTGACATGGTGTCTATAAGGATGCAGCTGCCTGCCTGACGACAACAATACAGTAATGGTCTGTGAAGGGTGGGTTCTTCCCCTGTACTGTGTGGCTGTGTCTCAAATCAAATCAAACTTTATTTGTCACATGCGATGAATACAAGTGTAGACCTTACCGTGAAATGCTTACTTGCAAGCCCTTAACCAACAGTGCAGTTCAAGAGAGTTAAGAAAATATTTACCAAATAAACAAAAGTAAAAAGTAACACAATAAAATAACAATAACAAGGCTATATACAGGGGGTACCAGTACCGAGTCTATGTACGGGGGTACAAGTTAGTAGAGGTCATTTGTACATGTAGGTAGGGGTGAAGTGACTGCATAGATAATACACAGTGAGTAGCAGCAGTGTACAAACCAAATGGAAGGGGGGAGTTAATGTAAATTCCAAAAACGGCCCACTACTCCCTACATAGATCACTACTTTTGACCAGGGCCCGTAGTGCACTATGTAGAAAATAAGGTGCCATTTGGGAAGCAGCCCGTGTATGCTGCCACATGCTCATTAAGACTGAGTGGGGCTATTTTTAGCCTGCTCCTCTCACCTCCCGGTCGACAGCGAAGGTCTCACTACTCCTGGTGTGTGTGTGTGTGTGTGTGTGTGTGTGTGTGTGTGTGTGTGTGTGTGTGTGTGTGTGTGTGTGTGTGTGTGTGCCCAATCAAGCCAAACCAATTAGCCTGATTTTTGTTATGCCGAAAGAGAAAGATCCCCCTCGGCACCTGCTACACTGGGAACAAAAGGTGTTTGTGTATTACCCTGGGGCGAGGCAACGTGAAAACATCTCACACTGGCACTGAGCTGCCACAGAGCCCCAACAGGGCATATACTATGTATTTATTTATATATACAGTGGGGAGAACAAGTATTTGATACACTGCCGATTTTGCAGGTTTTCCTACTTACAAAGTATGTAGAGGTCTGTAATTTGTATCATAGGTACACTTCAACTGTGAGAGACGGAATCTAAAACAAAAATCCAGAAAATCACATTGTATGATTTTTAAGTAATTAATTTGCATTTTATTGCATGACATAAGTATTTGATCACCTACCAACCAGTAAGAATTCCGGGTCTCACAGACCTGTTAGTTTTTCTTTAAGAAGCCCTCCTGTTCTCCACTCAATACCTACTTATTCAATGGTTTTTCTACATTATTTACTATTTTCTACATTGTAGAATTTCAGTGAAGACATCAAAACTGTGAAATAACATATGGAATCATATAGTAATCCAAAAGTGTTATACAAATCAAAGTATATTTTGCCATTCTCTCAACCAGTATCACGAGGAATGCTTTTCCAACAGCCTTGAAGGAGTTCCCACATATGCTGAGCATTTGTTGGCATATTTTTCCTTCAATCTGCTGTCCAATTTAACCCAAACCATCTCAATTGGGTTGAGGTTAGGTAATTGTGGAGGCCAGGTCATCTGATGCAGTACCATCACTCTCCTTCTTGGTCAAATAGCCCTTACACAGCCTGGAGGTGTGTTTTGGGTCATTGTCCTTTTAAAAAAGAAATGATAGCCCCACAAAGCGCAAACCAGGTGGGATGATGTATCGCTGCAGAATGCTGTGGTAGCCGTGTTGGTTAAGTGTGCCTTGAATTCTAAATAAATCACCAACAGTGTCACCAGCAAAGCACCATTACACCTCCTCCTCCTTGCTTCACGGTGGGAACCACACATGCAGAGATCATTCTTGTCGCAAAGACATGGCCCTTGGAACCAAAAATCTCAAATTGGACTCATTAGACCAAAGGACAGATTTCCACCTGTCTAATGTCCATTGCTCGTGCTTCTTGTCTCAAGCATGTCTCTTCTTCTTATTGGTGTCCTTTAGTAGTGGTTTCTTTGCAGCAATTCGCCCACGAATGCCTGATTCACGCAATATCCTCCGAACAGTTGACTTTGAGATGTGTCTGTTACTTGAACTCTGTGAAGCATTTATTTATGCTGCAACCTGAGTTGCAGTTAACTCTAATGAGCTTATCCTCTACAGCAGAGGTAACTCTGGGTCTTCCTTTCCTGTGGCGGTCCTCATGAGAGCCAGTTTCATCATAGCGCTTGATGGTTTTTGCGACAGCACTTGAAGAAACTTTCAAAGTTCTTGACATTTTCCGGATTGACTGACCTTCATGTCATATTAAAGGAATGATGGACTGTCATTTATCTTTGCTTATTGGAGCTGTTCTTGCCATAATATGGGTTTGGTATTTTACCAAATAGGACTTTCTTCTGTATTTATTTTTAAACATTTTAAATTTCACCTTTATTTAACCAGGTAGGCAAGTTGAGAACAAGTTCTCATTTAAAATTGCAACCTGGCCAAGATGAAGCAAAGCAGTTCGACACATACAACAACACAGAGTTAAACATGGAGTAAAATAAACATACAGTCAATAATACAGTAGAAAAATAAGTCTATACACAATCAGAGCAAATGAGGTGAGATAAGGGAGGTAAAGGCAAAAAAAAGGCCATGGTGTCGAAGTAAATACAATATAGCAAAGGAGCAAAATAAATAAATAAATACAGTAGGGGGAGAGGTAGTTGTTTGGGCTAAATTATAGATGGACTATGTACAGGTGCAGTAATCTGTGAGCTGCTCTGACAGCTGGTGCTTAAAGCTAGTGAGGGAGATACGTGTTTCCAGTTTCAGAGATTTTTGTAGTTCGTTCCAGTCATTGGCAGCAGAGAACTGGAAGGAGAGGCGGCCAAAGGAAGAATTGGTTTTGGGGGTGAACAGAGAGATATACCTGCTGGAGCCCGTGCTACAGGTGGGTGCTGCTATGGTGACCAGCGAGCTGAGATAAGGGTGGACTTTACCTAGCAGGGTCTTGTAGATGACATGGAGCCAGTGGGTTTGGCGACGAGTATGAAGTGAGGGCCAGCCAACGAGAGCGTACAGGTCGCAGTGGTGGGTAGTATATGGGGCTTTGGTGACAAAACAGATGGCACTGTGAAGACTGCATCCAATTTATTGAGTAGGGTATTGGAGGCTATTTTGTAAATGACATCGCTGAAGTCGAGGATCGGTAGGATGGTCAGTTTTACAAGGGTATGTTTGGCAGCATGAGTGAAGGATGCTTTGTTGTGAAATAGGAAACCAATTCTAGATATACCTTTGGTTTGGAGATGTTTGATGTGAGTCAGACACCTGGGTATTTGTAGTTGTCCTTATATTCTAAGTCAGAACCGTCCAGAGTAGTGATGTTGGACGGGCGGGCAGGTACAGGCAGCAATCGTTTGAAGAGCATGCATTTAGTTGTACTTTTATTTAAGAGCAATTGGAGGCCACGGAAGGAGAGTTGTATGGCATTGAAGCTCATCTGGAGGGTTGTTAACAAAGTGTCCAAAGAAGGGCCAGAAGTATACAGAATGGTGTAGTCTGCGTAGAGGTGGATCAGAGACTCATCAGCAGCAAGAGCGACATCATTGATGTATACAGAGAAGAGAGTCGGTCCAAGAATTGAACCCTGAGACACCCCCATAGAGACGGCCAGAGGCCCGGACAACAGACCCTCCGATTTGTAGCAGTTTGGGTCAAGAGTGCCCCCCCCCCTTTAAAGAGGGGGATGACCGCTGCTGCTTTCCAATCTTTGGGAATCTCAGACGACACGAAAGAGAGGTTGAACAGGCTAGTAATATGGGTTGCAACAATTTGGGCAGATCATTTTAGAAAGAAAGGGTCCAGATTGTCTAGCCCGGCTGATTTGTAGGGGTCCAGATTTTGCAGCTCTTTCAGAACATCAGCTGACTGGATTTTGGAGAAGGAGAAATGGGGAAGGCTTGGGCGAGTTGTTGTGGGGGGTGCAGTGCTGTTGACTGGGGTAGGGGTAGCCAGGTGGAAAGCATGACCAGCCGTAGAAAAAAGCTTCTTGAAATTCTCAATTATAGTGGATTTATTGGTGGTGACAGTGTTTCCTATCCTCAGTGCAGTGGTCAGCTGGGAGGAGGTGTTCTTATTCTCCATGGACTTTGCAGTGTCCCAGAACTTTTTTGAGTTTGTGTTGCAGGAAGCAAATTTCTGCTTGAAAAAGCTAGCCTTGGCTTTTCTAACTGCCTGTGTATATTGGTTTCTAGCTTCCCTGAAAAGCTGCATATCACGGGGGCTGTTCGATGCTAATGCAGAACGTCATAGGATGTTTTTTGTGTTGGTTAAGGGAAGTCAGGTCTGGGGAGAACTAAGGGCTATATCTGTTCCTGGTTCTAAATTTCTTGAATGGGGCATGCTTATTTAAGATGGTGAGGAAGGCATTTTTTTTAAATAACCAGGCATCCTCTACTGACGGGATGAGGTCAATATCCTTCCAGGATACCCCGGCCAGGTCGATTAGAAAGGCCTGCTCGCTGAAGTGTTTCAGGGAGCGTTTGATAGTGATGAGTGGAGGTCGTTTGACCGCTGACCCATTACGGATGCAGGCAATGAGGCAGTGATCGCTGAGATCTTGTTTGAAAACAGCAGAGGTGTATTTAGAGGTTAGGATGATATCTATGAGGGTGCCCGTGTTTACGGCTTTTGGGTGGTACCTGGTAGGTTAATTGATAATTTGAGTGAGATTGAGGGCACCAAGCTTAGATTGTAGGATGGCTGAGGTGTTAAGCATGTTCCAGTTTAGGTCGCTTAGCAGCACGAGATCTGAAGATAGATGGGGGGAAATCAGTTCATATATGGTGTCCAGAGCACAGCTGGGGGCAGAGGGTGGTCTATAGCAGGCGGCAACGGTGAGAGTCTTGTTTTTAGAGAGGTGCCTTTTTAAAAGTAGAAGTTCAAATTGTTTAGGTACAGACCTGGATAGTAGGACAGAACTCTGCAGGCTATCTCTGCAGTAGATTGCAACACCGCCCCCTTTGGCCGTTATATTTTGTCTGAAAATGCTGTAGTTATCGATGAAGATTTCAGAATTTTTGGTGGTCTTCCTAAGCCTGGATTCAGACATGGCTAGAACATCCGGTTTGGCAGAGTGTGCTAAAGCAATGAATAAAACAAACTTAGGGAGGAGGCTTCTAATGTTAACATGCATGAAACCAAGGCTTTTACGGTTACAGAAGTTATCAAAAGAGAGCGCCTGGGGAATAGGAGTGGAGCTAGGCACTGCAGGGCCTGGATTCACCTCTACATCACCAGAGGAACAGAGGAGGAGTAGGATAAGGGTACGGCTAAAAGCTATGAGAATTGGTCGTCTAGAATGTCCGGAACAGAGAGTAAAAGGACGTTTCTGGGGGCGATAAAATAGCTTCAAGATATAATGTACAAACAAAGGTATGGTAGGATGTGAATACAGTGGAGATAAACCTAGGTATTGAGTGATGATGAGAGAGATATTGTCTCTAGAAACATCATTGAAACCAGGTGATGTCATCACATGTATGGGTGGTGGAACTGAAAGGTTGGATAAGGTATAATGAGCGGGGCTAGAGTCTCTACAGTGAATTAAGCCAATAAACACTAACCAGAAAAGTAATGGACAAGGCACATATACATTAAGGAGAGGCATGCTTAGTCGAGTTGTCAAAAGGGTCCAGTTAGTACTAAGGTTGGTTGGTGTAACGGCGATTCAGACAGCTAGCCGGGCCATCGGTAGCAAGCTAGCATAGGATGGAGGTCTGTTTTTAACCACCTCGTGCGTTTCCGTCGGTCAATTAGTGGGGTTCTGTGTGGTAGAGGGGATCAATCCAATTGGCAAAATAGATATAGTTATAGTGGCCCAAGAAAAATTGTCCGATAGATCTATTCAGATAGCAGCTGATAAGACAGCTAACGATTAGCGGGCCGCAGATGGGCGTTCAGGTAACGTCGCGAAGGACGGGCCAGTTGGATAACTCCCTCGGGCAGATAACATCGGTAGTCCAGTCGTGAAGGCCCAGGGGGGCGCCGCGTCGGCAGTAAAACGTGTCCGGATAGGGGATTGTGACCCAGGAGTGGCTGATGGAACTCTTCAGCTGGCTAGCTCCGGAATAATTGATGTTTGCTCCGGGATGGACGTAAGCCAATAGTCACACAGATAGCAGCTAGATAGCTGAGAGATCTAGGTGTAAATGTCCAGAGCTTTCGGTTGAAATCCGGGGATATGGAGAGAAAAATAGGTCCGGTATGTTCTGGTCTGAGTTGCGTTGTACAAAACTGGCGATAGCTTTTCGAGCTAAAGGATAGCTGATGACCATCAACCGTGGTTAGCTGAATACTAACGTTAGCCAGTAAACTGGCTAGCTTCTGGTTAGCTTCTGGCTAGCTTCTGGCTAGCTTCTGGTTAGCTTCTGGCTAGCTTCTATTGTGGATTTCAGATTTGAGGTAAATAATACTTTTTTTTTTAAGTGGTGAGGCCCGTCCCGTTTGCGGACAGAGCTGCTGTTATTGTGAAGTGGAAACATCTAGGCGCAACAACGGCTCAGCCGCTCAGTGGCAGGCTACACAAGCTCACAGAACGGCACTGCCGAGTGTTGACGTGCTAAAAATGATCTGTCCTTGGTTGCAACACTCACTACTGGGTTCCAAACTGCCTCTGGAAGCAACGTCCGCACAATAACTGTTTGTCGGGAGCTTCGTTAAATGGGTTTCCATGGCCGAGCAGCCAAGCGTTTCCATGGCCGAGCACACAAGCCTAAGATTACCATGCGCAACGCCAACCGTTGGCTGGAGTGGTGTAAAGCTCGCCGCTGTTGGACTCTGTAGCAGTGAAAACTCGTTCTCTGGAGTGATGAATCGCACTTCACCTTCTGGCAGTCCGATGGACGAATCTGGCTTTGGTGGATGCCAGGAGAAGGCTACCTGCATCAATGCATAGTGTAAACTGTGAAGGTTGGTGGAGGAGGAATAATGGTCTGGGGCTGTTTTTCATGGTTCGGTCTAGTCCCCTTAGTTCCAGTGAAGGGAAATCTTAACGCCGCAGCATACAATGACATTCTAGGCGATTCTGCGCTTCCAACTTCCAATAGTTTTGAGGAGGCCCTTTCCTGTTTCAGCATGACAATGCCCCCATGCACAAAGCGAGGTCCATATGGAAATGGTTTGTTGAGATCGGTGTGGAATAACTTGACTGGCCTGCACAGAGCCCTGTATATATATATATATATATATATATATATATATACACACACACACACACACCTACCCACCTGACCCGGACGGACGCTGCAGAGCTCAAGCTCGCAAAGAACTGATCAAATATCGCCCCTCGTCAGTTAGTGTATTTCTGTGTGTGTCATGCACGGACGCATCCTTTTTATCCACAGCAAACTCTTTGGCATTACAAATACTGTGTCATGGCTTTTGACATGATAACAGCATGGTTTACTCAACACCTGTGTCACCCTATTGACCAATCCATGGACTGCAGACATGAGACATATAGTGTCACGCCTTCCAGACGGCTGGGGTCGAGGCTCCATGACAGGGTCTTGACATTATCACATCCACCAGCTGACACCTCACTGAGCTCTGGCGCTGGCTTCCTGATTATGACCCAGCTGGAGCTGACTTTAGGGGCAGTTTCCTAAATGGCCCTGAGTTAGGAATGGAGAGAGTTGAAACTGTGTTTCCAAGAACTCATTAGGCCAGAGAAATGAGATGGAGAGGGAGGGAGCTAGAAGACTGGGGTCTGACCTCAATCTCTGTTTCATGTGTGCAACAGCGAGGAGAGAGGGGAGTGAGAGATGGGGAGGGTGTGAGCGGTTTCTGGATGATGGTGAACAAAGCTCCTATTAGTCCTGAGTGCTTGTTCCTTAATAAGAGCTGCTATCAGACCCTACTAATAATTACTCACACACAACCATGCACGCACACACACTCACACCGAGAAATGTCTGAGTAGTTGCGTATCCTGATCTTTTCCCGTTAGCTGAGGAGAATTGTTGAATATGACCCATTTTTTAGACCAGCCCCTCCCTTGCGTATAGTGACGTCAATCGTCTGAACTTGGGTGTGTGTGTGTGTGTGTGTGTGCGCGCGCGCGCCAGTCGGTACGTGTGTTTCTCTGCTATTCCAGAGTGTGAGGTACACTCCATTCTGTGTGTCTGTCCAGTCAGTAGAAGTATGTCTGACATGTATTTAGTTGGTTGATTGGACTCCACTGTGCTCCAAGACTGACTGTCTCAGACTAGATAGGGTTGGAGTTGAATGACTGAACCTGACACACACGCACACACCAACTGTCTCCTCTCCTCTGTGTCCCCATGTAGAACCCGACCCAGGTGGGCACGGCCCTCCAGGTGTTCTATAACCTGGGCAGTCTGAGGGAGACCATCAGTGGGGTGGTGGAGGGCTACCGGACCACCATACAGGACAACGTCACCACCGCCCTGGACATCAAGGGACTCACCCAGCCCACTGGCAACAGAGGTAGGCGGGGTTGAGGAAAATAGTGTTTCAGTTTTGGTACTCTTGTCCTGTGTAGCTTTTTCACCCGTGTCATTTCATGTGTGTGTGTGTGTGTGTGTGTCAGGTGCGCCAGGCAGAGCGGTGATGCCAACCCCAGGTAACACGGCAGCGTTCCGAGCTGCTCTCTGGACCAACCTAGAGAAACTCATGGACCAGATCTGTGCCGCTTGCGGACAGGTATGCCTTTATCTTTGCAGATATTTCAAAAGTAAATGTGCACATTTTTACCTGCTGAAGTAGAGTAATGTACCTAGTCAGGGAGTACGGAGTTAACCTGTAACCTCTCTGTGTTTAGGTGCAACACCTCCAGAAGGTCCTGACGAAGAAGAGAGACCCTGTCACTCACGTCTGCTTCATCAGTGAGATCATTAAGGTGAGACGCCATGTCCTCATAAAAGGCCTGTGTGTTCTTGCCCCTGAACTGTCATCAGCACACCCTTCCACAACATCTATTCCTCTACTACCGGGGCGACAGGTAGCCTAGTGGTTAGAGCGTTGGACTTCGAATCGAATCCCCGAGCTGACAAGGTAAAAATCTGTCATTCTGCCACTGAACAAGGCAGTTAACTCACTGTTCCTAGGCCGTCATTTGAAAATAAGAATATGTTCTTAACTGACTTGCCTAGTTAAATAAAGGTAAAATCAATTTAAAAAAAACTCTTGGCATATCATTCTCTTCTCTTTTGACTACCTCTTTCCCCTCCTCTGTCCCTCTCCCATTCCCTTCTCTCCATCCTGATCGGTCCGTTACTTGGGCCTGTCCTGAACCAGACCTACCCAGGCTTTATTGACTCTTGCTTGCATCAGCAGAATGCTGGGCTGTTAAGCAGAACAGCTTGGAGGGACTTGAGTTATCTAATACAAGCTGAAAGAGATTCAGCTGTGCCGATTTTCTTTCTTACAGGAGCATAGACCTCTTAATTTGCTCCTGCTCCTCTCTTTCGCTCCCTTCCTCCCTCGCTCTGCTTCTATTCCCCCACCCTCTCGTTCCCGCCGTTGTCACACTCTCTCCATCTGTCTCTCCATCTCTCTTCATCCTCTATAAAAGTCCACAGTCCTGTAATTGTCCTTTTATATTCAGGACAGCAGTCGACCTATTAGCAGCTTGCACCAATTAAGATCTAGTGTGTGTGCGCATGCCTGTGTGCGTATGTTTAGAAGTAGGACATACACATGGTCTGGTCTGTTTTGTGTTGAACATTAGCAGGGTCACATTGATGGACTGTGTGTCTCCATTCTCTTTGTGTTGGGCCACAGAACAGTGTAAAACAAGGGGGGGGCAGAGTATGGCCCTTCGGGCACTTCAATCCATCCCGCGAGACATTACATTTTTGTTTTTAAATACGAATAATCATTTATTTTTAAACCCAAACATTTTTACACTTTTTTTTTTCTCCCCAATTTTGTGATACCTAATTGGTAGTTACAGTCTTATTCCTTCACTTCAACTCCCGTACGGACTCAGGAGAGGCGAAGGTCGGGAGCCGTGCATCCTCCGAAACACGACCCAGCCAGGCCCCACACTGCTTCTTGACACAATGCCCACTTAACCCGGAACCCAGCCGCACCAATGTGTCGGAGGAAACACCGTACACCTGGCGACCGTGTCAGCGTGCATGCGCCCGGCCCGCCACAGCAGTCGCTAGAGCGCAATGGAACAAGGAAATCTCGGCCTGCCAAACCCTCTCCTAACCCAGACAATGCTGGGCCAATTGTGCGCCGCCTCATGGGTCTCCCAGTCACGGCCAACTGTGACACAGCCTGGGAACAAACCCGGGTCTGTAGTGATGCGTCAAGCACTGCGACGCAGTACCTTAGACCGCTGCGCCACTCAGGAGGCCCCCGCAAATTGATTTTAACAAACAAAAAAATGTCATGAAGCAAAGTAGGCCTAGTTTACTTTAGTTTCTGAGAGACACGGCCATTCAATAATTGAAATTCACCTTTCGAAGACACACTAATCTGCTACTGTGTGTGTGTGCATGCCTGTGTGTCCTTCTCCACTGATTAGCAGTGATTATATTAGGAGGTGAGGAGGGCCACGTTGATGGAGGGATGTGGTGACACACACTCTCCCTTCATATGTCTTTGTTTTGATTAGACTTTCCCCTCCCTCTCTACTTTCACTTCTGTCGTGTGTATGTGTGTGTTTAGTAAACTGTGTGTGTGTGTGTTTTTGAGTGTTCATGCGTGTGTGTGTGTATGTGTCAGTGTTTGCATTTACGTTTGTGTGTGTGTTTAAAAATGGCACTCCTCTGTCCTCACCACCCTATCTAGTCAGTGTGTATTCCCTGTGTTACAAGACTCTTATTTGAGTCAGATGTGTGTACTAGCTCTGCATGCTTCAGAGGAGTGGACCCTCATTAGTGGACAAACCTCCTCAGCCCATCGTAAGACGCCCTGCTATGACTTGTCATTATGGTGATGAGCTGTCATTGTTGTCCACGGTGATGGTTATGGCACAGCACGGTGGTCGCGTGTGTGTGTGTGTTTCGAGCTGATTTGTAGTGTGATAAATGTGTGCGGCGATAGCAGCATCTGGTGTGGCTGAGGATCACACTGGTAGATAATGATGATAATGGCAGTCACCCTGCCCTTCTGCCTGTTGGGCGCAGACTACACTCATCACAGCCCTGTGCGTGTGTGTCTCCTTGTGTGACTCTCTGTTCAGTTGTTTCTCTCTTCTCTCGGCAGGACGGCCAGCCTGATATCCTCTACACGTTTTGGAGTGATGTCACACACACTCTCTCGGTGGAGTTCCAGAGAGCTACGGCTGGTGAGGCTACAGAGCAATGTCTGTTTCACAGAGTAACGCTGATGCACCCTAGTAGCAGTGTGTGTGCTTACTCTCTCTCTGCGTCTCTCTCTCTCTCTCTCTCCCTCTTACGTTTCTCTTAATTTTCTCTCTGTTAGCCATAGCGTTATGCCACCTGCAAATAATGCTGTACCTGCGTTTGCCTGCATTTGTGTGTGTGTGTGTCAGCAGTACAGCACAAACAGTGGGCCATCACTCTTCCCTTCGCCTATAAACCCTAAATGCCCCTCCATGTCCCGTCCCAACCACTGCGGGGTATGATTACACCTCTCTGGTGATATATACCCCCTTTTCAGATGGGACAGGGTCTATAAACACATACAAACACACTCGCACACCCCTTCTTTCATTTATACCCCGCCATGGGACAGGCCCTATAAAAGGTGGAGAGACAACCCAACAGCATCCATCCACACACACCGCAGAGAAAAGTTTCCGCCCCCTCCTTATCATACAGTAAGTGTGCCATTTCAGCAGAAGGGATAAATGTCAGTAGTTTTAGATGTGAGTAAAAGAGCGGCGCGTTTGGTTCCTGTGGTGCTGTTAACTCTATTTTCACACAACGATCTGTGGGCTGCCTACCTCCAGGATCTGTTGACTGCGTATGGAGCTGTTTCTAAAAACTCTTATAGACGCCGTTGCCGTTTCTTCTGCCGAGATCTGTATCTAATGCTCTGGTGGTGAGAGAGACTCGAGAACATTGACTGATAGCGGATGACATGAAAAGGATACGAAGGGAAAATGTCCACAACACAACCTATACAAAGTGTTTTCTTGGCAGGGTAAAGAAAGAGCGAAGTCAAGCTATGATCCAGTCACCATCACCCTAATCATTACGTGTGTCTTTGCCATGTCGTGAAGCCCACAGCAGCCTGCCTTGGACGAATCCGTGTCTATTGATCCCTGCTCTAACACAGTACAGTGTTATCACCTGTTAATGATGCTCCTCATTCACTCTCACTGGTCAATACGGAGTTAATCCGCACAGGCCCAGTATATCTCTCCTTCCTCGCTCTCTCTCTGTCTTTGTCTCGCTGGCTCTCTCTATCCATCTGTCTCTGTACCAGTGCCCCGCACTCCACCAAATATGTTTTCCATTTTTTTCTCTTATTCTTTCTCTTATGGTGAAATAACCTTTTGGTTCAATTAGCATATGGAAATATACAAGAGCCTGAAACAACCTGTATGAATCATTATAAAACACTATATTATGCATTCACCAAATCAATCTACATTAAAACAATCTGCATATCATCCCTTAACGAGCAACAAATCACTCGCAAAGTCAGGTAATTAACATAATAATGAGCGGGAAAATGTCACCATTTATTTTATTTTGCTTTATTTTTATCAGGATAGTCTCTCTGTTTCAATCATCCCTTCATCCATGTTCTAGTCTGGTAATCAGGGATAATGTGATGTTTCTAGTTCACGGGAGCAGAAAGACTGTTAGTGTGCATCAAAGCAGATGTTTACCTTTGCAGTCATTAAAACATAGAAGGTGACATTTTACGGCTCCACTCTTCTGCTCGTCCTCCTTCCCATCCTTCTCTTTTTGTGACCTCCTCCTCACCCCTACCCCGTTCTCTCTCTCTCGTTCTCTCTCGCCCTCTCCAGCCTCATCCTTCCTCAAGCAGGCATTAGAGGGAGAGTACCCTAAGCTTCTCCGTCTCTATAACGACCTGTGGCGTCGGCTGCAGCAGTACAGCTCCAGCATCCAGGGGGTGATATCGAGCAGCGCAGGGCTGGACACCGCCATGGACCTGCCCACCACAGAGATGGACAACCAGGACCTTTTCACACAAACCAAACACGACTACGAGTGAGTCTGAAGTGAACATATATACACACACACGCACACTCTCTCGGCTTTGTTACAGTATGCAGTCTGCCTCTTCACATCCTACTCAATGATCGACCGGTTCGGGATGAGTCTCTCTCTCTCTCTCTCACACACACACACACACACACACACACACACACACACACACACACACACACACACACACACACACACAGCCTTACCTTGACTAACCAGTGTGGGATTTGACCCAGCTTGCTGTGATTGACAGAAATAATTTCAGTATGAAGATTCTCTCTCACACACACATTCCGTGATACGTGGTGAATCTCAGACTCTGTCTCTTTATACAGAGTACTAAAGCTGTAGGAGAGTTTAAATATGGGAGACCACTAGCAATTAAAACAAACCACAGAACCGGTCACAGCCAGCACACTGATTGGTATGCATGGATGGAGCAGAAAGTAAACTATCATTAAACCTGCTATATTTTAGAGTGCTCAGTGATGGGGGAGGAGGGGGCGAGTTAGAGATAGAAGTGTGTATGTGTGTGGGCAGAGTGCCAGAAAGAGTGAAAGAAGGGGGAGAGATAAAGCTTTTCCAAAGGCTTCCAGTGTGAGGGTATAAGAAGTAGTTGAATGAAGTCACGGAGGGCAGTAGCTATCTGACGGGAGCAAGCTATATGGCACCTCTCTGAGGAGAGACAGGGCTTTGTAGTGGAGAGAACAGAGAACAATCGAAGGACAGTTGAAGAAAACGATTCGATAAAGAAACGTCAACATCAGAGTTTTATAGAGTCCTGCTGGACCAGACTCACCCTCTCATTGCCCTGGGAAAAAGTAGTGCACTAAATAGGGAATAGGGTAGGGCTGACCCCGTTTAGTCGATTGTTTGGTCGATAGGCTGTTGGTCGCCCAATATATTACATTTTTTGTTGTTGAGCATTGGCAAATATATACAAAAACTGTTATGGCACATGAGACACTGGTATGATTCACGCCTGTCTGATTGGACTAATCCATTGCAGAGTCCGCGGGGATGGCACACCAGTAGTACATTTACAGTTAATTACTATAATTTCTAATCTACAATGTTTGTTTTGTTACGGTCATTTCTGTTAATAGATTCAATATATTATTAATATTAGTCTTACCGTTGTCTTTTTAGGAGTGCACAATCTAGGCTACACTTGTGAGGGAAAATGTGGGTTTATTTGAGTTGTCAATTTGTTCATTGTCTTTACAGACAGATTATTTCACTTATAACTCACTGTATCACAATTCCAATGGGTCAAACGTTTACATACACTAAGTTGACTGTGCCTTTAAACAACTCTGGAAATTCCAGGAAATTATGTCATGGCTTTAGAAGCTTCTTTTTAGTCAATTGGAGGTGTACCTGTGGATGTATTTCAAGGCCTACCTACAAACTCAGTGCCTCTTTGCTTGGCATCATGGGAAAATCAAAAGAAATCAGCCAAGACCTCAGAAAAATAAATTGTAGACCTCCACAAGTCTGGTTCATCCTTAGGAGCAATTTCCAAATGCCTGAAGGTACCACGTTTATCTGTACAAACAATATTACGCAAGTATAAACACCATGGGACCACGCAGCCGTCATACCGCTCAGGAAGGAGACACGTTCTGTCTCCTAGAGATGAAAGTACTTTGTTGCGAAAAGTGCAACTCAATCCCAGAACAACAGCAAAGTACCTTGTGAAGATGCTGGAGGAAACGGGTACAAAAGTACTTTGCTGCAGGAGGAACTGGTGCACTTCACAAAATCGATGGCATCATGAGGAAAGATAATTATGTGGATATATAGTAGCAACATCTCAAGACATCAGTCAGGAAGTTAAAGCTTGGTTGCAAATGGGTCTTCCAAATGGACAATGACCCCAAGAATACTTCCAAAGTTGTGGCAAAATGGCGTAAGGACAACAAAGTCAAGGTATTGGAGTGGCCATCACAAAGCCCTGACCTCAATCCCATAGACAATTTGTGGGCAGAACTGAAAAAGCGTGTGCGAGCAAGGAGGTCTACAAATCTGACTCAGTTACACCAGCTCTGTCAGGAGGAATGGGCCAAAATTCACCCAACTTATTGTGGGAAGCTTGTGGAAGGCTACCCGGAACATTTGACCCAAGTTCAACAATTTAAAGGCAATGCTACCAAATACTAATTGAGTGTATGTAAACTTCAGACCCACTGGGAATGTGATGAAAGAAATAAAAGCTGAAATAAATCATTCTCTCTACTATTATTCTGACATTTCACATTCTCAAAAGAAAGTGGTGATCCTAACTGACCTAAGACAGGGAGTTTTTACTAGAATTAAATGTCAGGAATTGTGAAAAACTGAGTTTAAATGTGTTTGGAAAAGGTGTATGTAAACTTCTGACTTCAACTGTATTTTATACAATGTTACAAGATTGCTAGTGTGAGCTTCAGGCTGGACCTAAGTTAAGTTGATACCATGTTTCAAGTTCCTTGCAGACAGGCCATGCAATAGCAAATGTGGTTTATAGGATATTTATTTTTATCAGGATATTTTCTACCTATGGCCTACAGTGTTTTTATTTGTTGGCTTTATGTAGGCTATTTTCAGATAATGGCAATAGAAGTTGAATTTGTATAATTTTCATTTAGATATAATTTTGATTAACCACATGATATTGATTTTGAGATGTGAAGACTTTATTATGAATGAAATGTAACTGTTCCACAAAAATGTGCATTTGAAAATCAGAACTGGCACGCAGATCAGTAGAAATGGTATGATAACTTTCCGACCGCTGGTGTAGCCTATTATCAGCAACTTCAGGAGCATAATGGCAGAATCTGAGAAGGCCAGAGGGAGGAAGAGGGTCGGGTTGGGAACGGGTTTTTTTCTTCTGGTTAGGCTATATTGATCTCTTGTTCCCTCTTTAGTCATTTCTGTGTGTTGATTTTTAATTTAAGTGCCTAAAGCATCAGGCAAAGTATCCTACATACAGTATAGTTGGTTTTATTCAAACCTAGGGTGTCTATACACCTACAGTACCGGTCAAGAGTTTGGACACACCTACTCATTCAAGTGTTTTTCTTCATATTTACTATTTTCTACAGTATACAGCATATGTGGGAACTTCAAGATGGTTGGAAAAGCATTCCAGGTGAAGCTGATTGAGAGAATGCCATGAGTGTCCAAAGCTGTCATCAAGGCAAAGGATGGCTACTTTGAAGAATCTAAAATATATTTTTTGGTTTTGATGTCTTCACTATTATTCTACAATGTAGAAAATAGTAAAAATAAACAAAAACCCTTGAATGAGTAAGTGTTCAAACTTTTGACCGGTACTGTATGTGAAAATGCTGTTAATTGACTACCGCTCAGTGTTCAACACCATAGTGCCCTCAAAGCTTATCGCTAAGCTAAGAACCCTAGGACCAAACACCTCCCTCTGCAACTGGATCCTTGACTTCCTGACGGGTAGGCAACAACACAACTGCCACGCTGATCCTCAACACAGGGGCCCCTCAGGGGTGCGTGCTTAGTCCCCTCCTGTACTCCCTTTTGACTCACGACTCTGTGGCCAAGTATGACTCCAGCGCCATCATTACGTTTGCTGACGACACAACGGTGGTAGGCCTGATCACCGACAACTGAGACCGCCTATAGAGAGGAGGTCAGAGACCTGGCAGTGTGGTGCCAGGACAAAAAGCTCTCTGTCAACGTGAGCAAGACAAAGGAGATTATCGTGGACTACAGGAAAAGGAGGGCCGAACACACCCCCATTTACATCGACGGGCTGTGTGGAGTGGGTCGAGAGTTTCAAGTTCCTTGGTGTCCACCAACAAACTATCATGGTCCAAACACACTAAGAAAGTTGTGAAGAGGGCATGACAATGTATTTTCCCCCTCAGGAGACTGAAAAGATTTTGCATGGGTCCCGTGATCTTCAAAAAGTTCTACAGCTGCACCATCGAGAACATCCTGACCGGTTGCATCACCGTCTAGTTGCATCACCAACTGCTCGGCATCCGACCATAAGGCGTTACAGAGGGTAGTGCATACCTGGGGCCAAGCTTCCTGCCATCCAGGACCTATATACTTGGTGGTGTCAGAGGAAGGCCAAAGAAATTGTCAAAGACTCCAGTCACCCAAGTCATAGACTGTTCTCTCTGCTACCGCACGACAAGTGGTACCGGAGCGCCAAGTCTAAGTCCAAAAAGCTCCTCAACAGCTTCTACCCCTAAGCCATAAGACTGCTGAACAATTAATCAAATGGCCACCCGAACTATTTGCCTCCTTTGTTCTTACATTGCTGCTACTCGTTGTTTATTGTCCATGCATAGTAACATTACCCCTACCTACATGTACAAATGACCTTGACTAACCTGCACCCCTGTACATTGAGTCGGTACCGGTGCCCCCTGTATATAGCCTCAATATTTTATTGTGTTACTTTGTATATATATATTTCTGAGGACGCATGGCTCTCATCCTTTGCCTCTCCCGAGTCCGTACGGGAGTTGCAGTGATGAGACAAGATTGTAACTACTACCAATTGGATACTACGAAATTGGGGAGAAAAAGGGGTAAAATATTTATTTACTTTTACCCCTTTTTCTCCCCAATTTTGTAGTATCCAATTGGTAGTAGTTACAATCTTGTCTCATCGCTGCAACTCAGCGTGTCAGCATGCATGCGTCTGGCCTGTCACAGGAGTCGCTAGAGCGCGATGGGACAAGGACACCCCTGCCGGTCAAACCCTCCCCTAACCCGGACAACGCTGGGCTACGACAGAGCCTGGACTCTAACCAAGATCTCTAGTGGCACAGCTAGCAACTGCAATGTAGTGCCTTAAACCACTGCACCACTTGGGAGGCCCTATTGTGTTACTTTTTTTATTTTAATTTTTTACTCTAGTTTATTTAGTAAATATTTTTTTCACTGCATGGTTGGTTAAGGGCTTTGTTAGTAAGCATTTCATGGTAAGGTCTACCTTCACCTGTTGTATTCGGCGCATGTGACAAATAACATTTGATTTGATTTTTATATATGGTAAAATACAAATTTTCAAATTTCGAACAATCGATTGGTTCTAAAGAACAGACTACTCTCGTCGACCAATATATATATTTTTTTTGTCAGGGACAGCCGTAGAATAGGGTGCTATTTGGGACGTAGACCCTCTACTGGGTGAACTTCAGGTCTGACATATCCCTATCCTGCCGGTAGATGTCTGGACAGATGCAACAACTTGAGTGTTTTAAATTGTGTTGTGTTGGCTAGGTGACCAGACAGGTGGAAATGGCTCCTGTACACTATAGCGTATGTCTGTAACTGCTGGAGCCTGATATGAGTCACACATTAACCTAATGGTGTGGCGCTCCAGGCCCAGCCAGGGGCCCTTGCTGCTCCCTGTTTCCCAGCAGGAGATCCTGTGCCAGGCTACAGCGCCTGGCCCTGCTGGTTATCCCCCTGGCACTCAGTCAAGTTGAGTCAGTGTTGATTAACCATGGGTACATGAAAGCCACTGGGTGCAGGCCCAGGTTATCTCCCTGACTCCATTAAATCTCTTTCTCTCCCTCTCTCTATTACGCTCTTCTCTCTTGGGTCCCTCTCTCCGTCCCGCTCTCTACCTCTTTCATTTCCTTGCTCTGCCTGTCTCGCTCTACCCCATACCCTCTTTCTCGCTTCATCTCTCTGTTTGCTCTCTGATGTAGAGCTGTCAGCCTGTGTAGTGTGTGTCGTCTCAGTGTTTAAACTTGTAATTACGGGCGCTGCTGTGGGCCAAATTGCCTCTGTTACTCAAGGTGTCTGTTGCTGTGGTTGGGCAGAGAGGGGGATGAAGGGAGGGAGAGGGGAGGGATGGACGGGCGGACGGAGGGAGAGAGGTGCATGGAAAGAGGGTACACTAACAAGCTGATAGAGAGCTGCACGAACGGATAAAGTGAGGGAATAGGATGAAAAGAGGTAGTGTGAAGAAGCCCAGACGGAGAAGTGACGGGGTGGGAAGAGATGGATGAATCGGCTGGTTGACACAGGGAGGTATATGAGGGAGCAAAATCATTCAGAGGAGTGGTGATGAGATGGAGAACAAACATTGAATGCACATTTGCTCGTGTGCAAAAAGCACTTGTCGTCATTGTTCTCATTGAGCTATATTTCAGTTAACGAGAGAGCAGCATTAATCAATAAGCGCCCTGTCTGATGAATTGTGGTGCATAAAATGACTGGCCAGATGAACTAAAGATTGGAGCGCTGCTGGAGAAGTGTGTGTGTGTGTGTGTGTGTGTGTGTGTGTGTGTGTGTGTGTGTGTGTGTGTGTGTGTGTGTGTGTGTGTGTGTGTGTGCAAGCTTGAGGGCCCTACAGGCTGCTGTTAGCTTGGGTTTCTCTACCTCTTCCCCATTTCATCAGTGTGAGAGAAACGAGAGAGCGCAAGGGAGAGAGAGAGTTGTAAGAGAGGGTAGGCCTGCCAGAGCCTGTCACTACTGATGTCTTCATCTCGCTCCAGCGCCACAGACCAGTCCACTGTGCGCTCGCTGTGGGTCTAGATCAGTGTGTGTGAGATGTGTAAATAGACCGAGAATCTGGCCTCTAGGCATGTTCCCAAATGTAGAAGTTTGTTTACAACCAGGAAAATAATGAACCATTGCTGTATATAGTTTGTAAACACATTCATGAGATAAATAACATGTGTCTGTGTGTAGTCCAGAGAAGGCTTTGAAGGACTCTCTGCAGCCCTACGAGGCAGCGTACCTCTCCAAGTCTCTGTCTCGTCTGTTTGACCCCATCAACCTGGTGTTCCCCATGGGGGGACGCAACCCCCCCTCCCACGACGAACTGGACAGCATCATCAAGACCATCACCAGGTACACACCTACACAAACACTGTTCCCTACTCAGACAAAATTCTCAGAAAAAAAGCAGAAATATTATTTCTTACATCTGTTGGTCATCTCACTTTTTTTGCTGATCCTGCCCTGATCCTGTTCTTTCCATTGTCCTACATGTTATATTATTATGTGTGTGTCCTCAGTGAGCTGAACGTGGCGTCGGTAGATACCAGTCTGACTCTGGCAGTGGCCAAGAACGCTGCCAAGACCGTCCAGCTCTTCTGTGTCAAGTCTGAGCAGCTGGTAGGTCACCACAACATCCAATTGTTCATCAGTCAAACCCTGTTCTGTGGCTAAGTGGCAGCCCTGTATGGCAGTGAGTGTCAGTGGGCGCAAGGAGAGGATATGAGGGGAGATTTTTATAATTTTTTAAACTTTAGTTTATTTGGTAAATATTTCCTAAACTCTTCTTGTACTGCACTGTTGGTTAAGGGCTTGTAAATAAGCATATCCCGGTAAAGTCTACACCTGTTGTATTCGGCGCATGTCACAAATAAAGTTTGATTTGACTTGATTTGATGAGAGGGGAGGAGGAGAAGAGAATAGAGGGGGGTAGAATAGTACAGACCGGTCAGAGCATGTCTCTCTCAGCCCATAGTCGTCAGTGTTCATTCAGAATTTCCCTGCTATGAATCAATGGTCATCATCAGTGGGCTGCTTGGCTAGTCAGATGAGGAGGGTTACTGAAGAGGCTAGTGGCTGGGTTAGTGACCCATAGGGCTCTGGTCAAAAGTAGTGTACTATAAATGGGGAATATGGTGTCTTTTGGGACACAGCCACAGTGTCTGTGAGTGGTTCCTCCTGCCTACTAATGTAGTCTTCAAAATGTAGAGTTGACCTGAACATGAACAAATAAAATATGTGTAGAGACACATCTGTCCACCCTGGCTCTCACCCATTTATCAGTGGTGACAGTGTTTCCTAGCTTCAGTGCAGTGGGCTGCTGGGAGGAGGTGCTCTTAGTCTCCATGGACTTTACAGTGTCCCAAAACTTTTTGGGAATCAGTGCTACAGGATGCAAATACAAGGACACCCCTGCCGGTCAATGGACACCCCTGCCGGCAATACAAGGTTATAACATTTACAGAAAATACAGAAATGCCAATGGTGGAGGTGTTCCTGTTTATATTTAGAACCACATTCCTGTAAAGCTTATAGAGGATCTCATGTTAAATACTGTTGAAGTAATATGGCTACAGGTTCATCTGCCTCACCTAAAGCCCATTCTTGAGGGAAGCTGCTATAGACCACCAAGTGCTAACAGTCAGTATCTGGAAAATGTGTGAAATGCTTAATAATGTATGTGATATAAACAGAGAGGTATATTTTCTGGGTGATTTTAAATATTGACTGGTTATCATCAAACTGACCACTTAAGAAAAAGCTTCAAACTGTAACCAGTGCCTGCAACCTGGTTCAGGTTATCAGTCAACCTACCAGGGTAGTTACAAACTGCACAGGAATGAAATCATCAACATTTATTATTCACATCTTTACTAATGCTGCAGAAATGAGCTTGAAGCAGTATCCAGATCCAAACTAAGATGTGTCTATGTATGCGGATGACTCAACACTATACAAGTCAGCAACTGTACTACAGCGACTGAAATGACTGCAACACTTAACTAAGATCTGCAGTTAGTTTCAGAGTGGGTGGCAAGGAATACGTTTATTTTTTTTACTAAAAACATTGTATTTGGGACAAGTCATTCACTAAACCCTAAACCTCACTTACATCTTGTAATAACTCATGTGTAAATTGAGCTGCTTGGAGTAACCCTGGATTGTAAACTTCCATGGTCAAAACATATTGATACAACAGCAGCTAAAATGGGGAGAAGTCTGTCCATAATAAAGCGAAGCTCTAACTTCTTAACAGCACTATCAACAAGGCAGGTCCTACAGGCCCTAGTTTTGTCTCCGAACAGGGCAACACGGCTGGCCCTGGGATGTACACAGAGAGCTAACATTAATAATATGCATGTCAATTGACTTCATCACTGCTTGTATTTGTGAGAGGTTGACGTGTTGAATGCCCCAGAGCTGTCAGTTTCAACTACTGGCGGACACACAGACATACCCCAAAAGACTTGGCTTGACTTTACTTGGCTCCTCACGCTCTAGCGACTGCTTGTGGAGGGCTCAGGCACCTGCAGGATGACTTCGGTCGTCAGTTAAACACTGTTTCCTCCGACAAATTGGTCCGGCTGGCTTCCGGTTTAAGCGGGCAGGTGTGAAGGAGCGCGGTTTGGTGGGTCATGTTTCGGAGGACACATGACTCAACCTTCGCCTGTGCCGAGCCCATTGGGGAGTTTCAGCGACGAGACAAGATCGTAATTGGATATGACGAAATGATGGAGAAAAAGGGAGGTAAAAAAAGATTGAATCTATTTGGACAACTACACATATGGGTTAGCTATCCCAGTTTGGACAACTACACATATGGGTTAGCTACCCCAGTTTGGACAACTACACATATGGGTTAGCTACCCCACTTTGGACAACTACACATATGGGTTAGCTATCCCAGTTTGGACAACTACACATATGGGTTAGCTACCCCAGTTTGGACAACTACACATATGGGTTAGCTATCCCAGTTTGGACAACTACACATATGGGTTAGCTACCCCAGTTTGGGCTACTACACATATGGGTTAGCTATCCCAGTTTGGACAACTACACATATAGGTTAGCTACCCCAGTTTGGACAACTACACATATGGGTTAGCTACCCCAGTTTGGGCTACTACACATATGGGTTAGCTATCCCAGTTTGGACAACTACACATATGGGTTAGCTATCCCAGTTTGGGCTACTACACATATGGGTTAGCTATCCCAGTTTGGACAACTACACATATGGGTTAGCTATCCCAGTGTGGGCAACTACACATATGGGTTAGCTACCCCAGTTTGGACAACTACACATATGGGTTAGCTATCCCAGTTTGGGCAACTACACATATGGGTTAGCTATCCCAGTTTGGACAACTACACATATGGGTTAGCTATCCCAGTTTGGACAACTACACATATGGGTTAGCTATCCCAGTGTGGGCAACTACACATATGGGTTAGCTATCCCAGTTTGGGCAACTACACATATGGGTTAGCTATCCCAGTTTGGACAACTACACATATGGGTTAGCTACCCCAGTTTGGACAACTACACATATGGGTTAGCTATCCCAGTTTGGGCTACTACACATATGGGTTAGCTATCCCAGTTTGGACAACTACACATATGGGTTAGCTATCCCAGTTTGGGCTACTACACAATAACCTTTTTAGCTTTTGCTTGTTTTTCTTCCTGTTGATTCCTGTCTCCCTCGGCTTAGGCTACTGAATTGATCTCCCAGGGAGGACTTTCCCTACAGGCAGTGATGAATTATTATATAAGAGTATAGGCTTTTTGCACATGCCCTCTTCTTGTTTTTTGGTATAGAGTATAGAGCACTTAAACGATGGCACATTTTGGTTTAAGGTCTTTTAAAGTATATTGCTAATAATTAATTAAGATAATGGCTTAAGTGCTATTGGTCCTACAGTGATCATATCATCTTTGTTTTAATTTTCTTTATTTTTCTTCATCATCCACCCTTACTCATGAAGTCTGCTAACTTAATTGTAAAGGTCTGAATTGGTTACTTTTTTTTTTTTACTTCAATATTCTTATTATTTGTTTTATGCCTACAACCCTCTAATTACAGTGCATTCGGAAAGTATTCAGACCCCTTCCCCTTTTCCACATTTTGTTACAGCCTTATTCTAAATGTATTAAATAAATAAAAATACTCATCAATGGGAAGGGTACAAAAACATGCTTCTAAGTTAACAGTGACGAACTTAGACGTTTTATTAGTAGGTTGGAGCCTCCTCCACAGACACCCCGAGCTCTAAATATACATTCGAACACACGCGCACACACACACTGAGATGCGACACACACAGGCCTGATCTACAGTCACTCTCACACACTCACTCACACAAACACAGACATACTCAGGTGTGAACAGGAAGCTACTTCGGTGCTGGTATCCTGACACCTCTCTGTGCGTGTGTGTGTGGGCACGTGCATGTGTCATGAATGTCAATGTGTGTGCGCCTCTGTGTGTGCGTGTTTGCCATCCACACAACTACACTCTAAGGCTATAGTTAACTGTTGCTTTGTCAGTTTTAGACCGTTGCTATGGCACCACTTTGCACATGTTGTCTCTCGCTTTTTCTCTCTCGCTCTGTCTTCCTGAGATGGCCCCAATTCCTCTCTCTCTCTGTCTTCCTGAGATGGCCCCAATTCCTCTCTCTTCGTCTTCCTGAGATGGCCCCAATTCCTCTCTATTCGTCTTCCTGAGATGGCCCCAATTCCTCTCTATTCGTCTTCCTGAGATGGCCATCTCAGATAGGGAGCCTCTAATTTCCCCAGGTGTGTGTGTGACCTGCTTGTTATCACCTCTGAGGTGAGAGGTGGTGAGGTGTCCCTATCCGTCTGTGGAACATGGCCAGGAGACAGCAGCCCAAACTGCTACTACAGCTGGATCCTGGCTCCTGTCCCATTTGTATGTGTTGTTCCCGGGCCCCTCCTTGCTCTGCTATAGCAGTGGGAGCTGGATCCTGGCTCCGGTGTGCCCTTGCTCTCACTGCTGCTGTGTGTCTGCTGAGTACTACATGTGTCCTGACTTTTTCTCTCTCTCTTCTCTCCACCTATTCATCTCTCTCTCTCTCTTCCTCTATTTCTCTCCCTCCCTCCATCCTTCCCTTCTTCTCTCACTCTCTCTTTCTCTCCAGCTATCTACCCAGGGGGATGCCAGTCAGGTGATAGGGCCTCTAACAGAAGGTCAGAGGAGGAACATGGCGGTGGTCAACTCCCTCTACAGACTACACCAGGCTGTTGCTAAAGTAACACACACACGGTCATACACACACACTAAAACGCTCACACACACACACCACATTACACTTGTGTTCTTTTTACATGTCTACATTATGTTTTACATGTCTACATTATGTTTTACATGTCTACGTTATGGTTTACGTGTCTACGTTATGTTTTACGTGTCTACGTTATGTTTTACGTGTCTACATTATGTTTTACGTGTCTACATTATGTTTTACATGTCTACATTATGTTTTACATGTCTACATTATGTTTTACGTGTCTACATTATGTTTTACGTGTCTACATTATGTTTTACATGTCTACGTTATGTTTTACATGTCTACATTATGTTTTACGTGTCTACATTATGTTTTACATGTCTACATTATGTTGTACATGTCTGCATTATGTTTTACATGTCTACATTATGTTTTACATGTCTACGTTATGTTTTACATGTCTACATTATGTTTTACATGTCTACATTATGTTTTACATGTCTACATTATGTTTTACACGTCTACATTATGTTTTACACGTCTACATTATGTTTTACACGTCTACGTTATGTTTTACACGTCTACATTATGTTTTACATGTCTACATTATGTTTTACATGTCTACATTATGTTTTACATGTCTACATTATGTTTTACACGTCTACATTATGTTTTACACGTCTACATTATGTTTTACACGTCTACATTATGTTTTACACGTCTACGTTATGTTTTACATGTCTACATTATGTTTTACAAGTCTACATTATGTTTTACAAGTCTACATTATGTTTTACACGTCTACGTTATGTTTTACACGTCTACGTTATGTTTTACATGTCTACATTATGTTTTACACGTCTACATTATGTTTTACACGTCTACGTTATGTTTTACATGTCTACATTATGTTTTACACGTCTACATTATGTTTTACATGTCTACATTATGTTTTACACGTCTACATTATGTTTAACATGTCTACATTATGTTTTACACTGCTACGTTATGTTTTACGTGTCTACGTTATGTTTTACATGTCTACATTATGTTTTACATGTCTACATTATGTTTTACACGTCTACATTATGTTTAACATGTCTACATTATGTTTAACATGTCTACATTATGTTTTACATGTCTACATTATGTTTTACATGTCTACATTATGTTTTACACGTCTACATTGTTTTACATGTCTAGATTATGTTTTACGTGTCTACATTATGTTTTACATGTCTACATTATGTTTTACATGTCTACATTATGTTTTACACGTCTACATTATGTTTTACACGTCTACGTTATGTTTTACATGTCTACATTATGTTTTACACGTCTACATTATGTTTTACACGTCTACGTTATGTTTTACACGTCTAAATTATGTTTTACACGTCTACGTTATGTTTTACACGTCTACGTTATGTTTTACACGTCTACATTATGTTTTACACGTCTACATTGTTTTACACGTCTACGTTATGTTTTACACGGCTACGTTATGTTTTACACGTCTACATTATGTTTTACAAGTCTACATTATGTTTTACATGTCTACATTATGTTTTACACGTCTACGTTATGTTTTACATGTCTACATTATGTTTTACACGTCTACATTATGTTTTACACGTCTACGTTATGTTTTACATGTCTACATGATGTTTTACACGTCTACATTATGTTTTACATGTCTACATTATGTTTTACACGTCTACATTATGTTTAACATGTCTACATTATGTTTTACACTGCTACGTTATGTTTTACGTGTCTACGTTATGTTTTACATGTCTACATTATGTTTAACATGTCTACATTATGTTTTACACGTCTACATTATGTTTTACACGTCTACATTATGTTTTACACGTCTACATTGTTTTACACGTCTACATTATGTTTTACATGCCTACATTATGTTTTACATGTCTACATTATGTTTTACATGGCTACGTTATGTTTTACGTGTCTACGTTATGTTTTACACGTCTACATTATGTTTTACACGTCTACGTTATGTTTTACACGTCTACATTGTTTTACATGTCTACATTATGTTTTACATGTCTACATTATGTTTTACATGTCTACATTATGTTTTACATGTCTACATTATGTTTAACATGTCTACATTATGTTTTACACGTCTACATTATGTCTACGTTATGTTTTACATGTCTACATTATGGTTACATGTCTACATTATGTTTTACACTATGTTTTACATGTCTACATTATGTTTTACATGTCTACATTATGTTTTACATGTCTACATGTCTACATTATGTTTTACATGTCTACATTATGGTTACATGTCTACATTATGTTTTACACTATGTTTTACATGTCTACATTATGTTTTACATGTCTACATTATGTTTTACATGTCTACATTATGTTTTACATGTCTACATTATGTTTTACACTATGTTTTACATGGCTACGTTATGTTTTACATGTCTACGTTATGTTTTACATGTCTACATTATGTTTTACATGTCTACATTATGTTTTACACGTCTACATTATGTTTTACACGTCTACATTATGTTTTACACGTCTACATTATGTTTTACATGTCTACATTATGTTTTACATGTCTACATTATGTTTTACACTGTTTTACATGTCTACATTATGTTTTACATGTCTACATTATGTTTTACATGTCTACGTTATGTTTTACATGTCTACATTATGTTTTACATGTCTACATTATGTTTTACATGTCTACATTATGTTTTACATGTCTACATTATGTTTTACACTATGTTTTACATGTCTACATTATGTTTTACACTATGTTTTACATGTCTACATTATGTTTTACATGTCTACATTATGTTTTACATGTCTACATTATGTTTTACATGTCTACATTATGTTTTACACGTCTACATTATGTTTTACACGTCTACATTATGTTTTACACGTCTACATTATGTTTTACACGTCTACGTTATGTTTTACATGTCTACATTATGTTTTACATGTCTACATTATGTTTTACATGTCTACATTATGTTTTACATGTCTACATTATGTTTTACACGTCTACATTATGTTTTACACGTCTACGTTATGTTTTACATGTCTACGTTATGTTTTACATGTCTACATTATGTTTTACATGTCTACATTATGTTTTACACGTCTACATTATGTTTTACACGTCTACGTTATGTTTTACACGTCTACGTTATGTTTTACATGTCTACGTTATATTTTACATGTCTACATTATGTTTTACATGTCTACATTATGTTTTACATGTCTACGTTATGTTTTACATGTCTACGTTATGTTTTACATGTCTACGTTATGTTTTACATGTCTACGTTATGTTTTACATGTCTACGTTATGTTTTACATGTCTACATTATGTTTTACATGTCTACATTATGTTTTACATGTCTACGTTATGTTTTACATGTCTACGTTATGTTTTACATGTCTACGTTATGTTTTACATGTCTACATTATGTTTTACATGGCTACGTTATGTTTTACATGTCTACATTATGTTTTACATGGCTACATTATGTTTTACACGTCTACATTATGTTTTACATGGCTACATTATGTTTTACATGTCTACGTTATGTTTTGCTTTATCAGACATTGACACGTGTGTTATATTACATATTATAGGGAGACTGGGATGGCAGCGTGACTAAGAGTTCACGCAGAAGAGTCTGTGTGTGTGTGCGTGCGTGCGTGTGTGTGTGTGTGTGCTGGTCATCTGATGTCACAAGGGTTTGATGGGAAAATGCTGACAACCAATTATTTCTAGAGTTAATGTATCTCATCACCCAAAGTAAACTAGCCGCAGGGGAGGGAGAGAAGGGGAGAGAGGGAGAGAAGGGGAGAGAGAGAGAGAGAGATGCAGTAAGTGAGTGGAGAGGGGAGCGGCGAGAGAGGATGGGAGAGAGGAGCGGCGAGGGAGAGACGAGAGGAGCGGAGAGAAGAGTAAAGAGAGAGAGAGGCATGACAAGGAAGGGAGTCAGATGTCGAGCGAGGCAGAGAAAGAGAGAGCAAGGAAGTGGGAACCAGAGAGCGAGTTAGAGGGAGAGATGGGGAAACGTATTCCTTCATATGGCCCATTAAAGATGTATGATGTGTCCTGGTGCTGGGGCCTGTGTGATTAATAGTGGCATAAAAGGAGATTACTCTGCCATCAAATATTTAGTGGCCTGGGAGGTTGTCAAAATGTAACCATTTGAAAGCAGTGAGGCCGTTTCAGCAAGAACGGCTGGTTATTTTAGGAGGGAGGGAGGGTGGGAGAAGGATGGAATGGAAGGAGGGACGTGGAGGATTGGAGAGCAAGGAGGGAGGATAAATACTGTAATAACCGTTAGAAGAATATGGGACGGATATGTGGGAAAAAAGACGAATAGTGTTTGTCAGGTTTCACTGTAACCTAACCATTGACCTTTTGTGTGTGTGTGTGTGTGTTTGTGTTCTCAGGTGATATCAGGATTGGGGTCATGTCCTCCGGCTGCTGAACATGCTCTCACGGCTTCACTAGAGGTAAGACAGACACTCGTCTCCTCCCGTACTTCTCTCTACAGTTTTCTCCTCTCTACTCCTCCTCCTCTATCGTTCTTCTCTGCTGATTTCCTCCTCCTCTCCTCTCTAGTCTTCCCCTCTTCTTTTTCTCTCCATTCTATCTGATGTGCAGCTGGTGGTGGATTATGCTGTTGGTTTTTCATTATGGGGTTTGAATGGGCACTTTTGGAACTTGGAACTGAGTTATGGAAACCAAACAAAACATTGCTATTTCTGATGCACCGCATTCTGGAAGATAAAACGGTAAACACTGAGTGGAGTGTGTAGACTCTTCTTTGGCAATCACTCGCTTTTTCTCACAAAGGTATTTTGTTGTAACGGGGAAAATGGTCGGAGGCTTGTTTCTCTCTGCGTTCTGCCAATCCCCCCACGCCACACACAGCGGAGGGGACATTGTTAACTTTATTGTGAAGGAGTTTAGAGAGGAGATCTGAACAGAGATCTGGTTATCTATCGTTGGCAGGGGCTTAGCTGACGGGCACAAACACAAACTCGCACACACACACTGGGTCAGGTCTATTGAGTTTAGATTGATCTAAAGATGGAGCGAACGATAAACTGGCGGCCCCACTCCGAACCCCGCGACCGACACACACACACATGCCCAAACACACACACAGTCTCACACACAAATACGAACATCACACATACACACACGCTCTTCCTCTCTCGTCTGACATGTCACGTGCACAGAGCTCCTATCCTAAAGCTCACTGCAAACGTCCGCTTATCAGCAAATCGCATTCATGCAGCCAAGACCACCAGTCTGTTTGGGTTGCTAGGCAATGACAGACTTAAGTGAATCAGGTGTGCCCCTGCGGGCACTGTGTCCTTCAGCTATGTACCTGGCCTGCAGATGCAAGAAGTTATGGTCATGTTTGTTCAGTTCATCATTGTGTGTCCACTGATATTTGAGATGTCATTGTCTGACTGAGCTGTTTCAGAGTTGTGACACACAACCTGTCTTATGCCTTGTTAAATGATGCACTCTCTTGTGTGTGCGTGCGTGTAGGGAGTACAGGCTCTGATGGCCAGTGCAGTACAGCCTCTGCTGCTGTCGGTCAGTGACTCCATAGAAGCCATCATCATCACTATGCATCAGGAAGACTTCTCTGGGTTAGTACACACACACACACACTTTAAGACACCACACTCCTCAAGCTAGTTGCAACGTTCTAGGAGTAAGGTTGGGGTTTAAGTTGTTTAAAGGGTAATGTTTACAGGTGGCCTTGGTGACATAGTGCTACAGAGCTTTATATGTGACAATACGTTGTCTGTGATACTATTATCTGATTGTCTCTCTGTTTCACCAGGCACCAAACAGCATCTGTTGCTAATTTACATTTACAAAATGTTTCTCTCTTTCCCCTGAGCTTGACATTTACACACTCATACACACATCCTCAGGCTATCTACTGTTCTACACACACCGCTCTGCTCTCGTATAGAATCATGTGTGTGTGTGCGTTGTCTCTTCAGCCCCCTGTCCAAATGACCTTTTCATGGTCAGATAAACACAATGTGGCTAAGTGGCTGAACTCACCCCTGCCCCCTTTCTCCCCAACAAATACACTTACACACACACACACACACACACACACACACACACACACACACACTTTCTCTTGTGTTGTGCAGAGGGAGCTCCTTGCAGTGACCATCGTAAAACTAGTTCTAACACACACACCCTGTTCCTCACACACACACACGTCCTCTGAGTGAACTCTTAGTCACGCTACCATCCAAGTCTCCCTGAGCCATTGACCCCACTGACCGTCTCCCAGATAGCCATAGGGACACAGTGGCAGAGTAGCTGTTGCAGGATTCGAGGCACAGCGGCGATATTGACGTGTTAAAAAAGGCTGGGAGGTTTCATTTTGTAAGAAGGTCAAGTCTGAATCAGCAAGCATCCATGGATGCCCTGTGGAACCTAGCTGTGAGACCAGCAGCTCACTTGTCAATGTGTGCGCACACAGGTAGAACCAGTCTAGACCATAGAATTAGGAATGAATTGAATAGGGCCTTTATGGTCTAGACCAGTGGTTCCCAAACTGTGGGGCGCACCCTCTTAGGTGCACAAGGTGACATTTCTCCATTGGGTAGTGCATCATCAGTATACGTCTTGTCATGTCAGTCATACCTTAGAGAGCGATTTACAACTTGGTCAGAAGTGCACAGATCAACTAGCCCATGTCAGCTAACGTTTTCTAGCTAGGTTTTCTAGCCCATAGATTTTGTAGTAGTGTTCGAGTCACTCAAATATCACACGAATACACATTAGATACGGCAAAATGTGTAGAATTGCAGGAAATAAGCTTTAAACCTGCAAAGTGTTCTCTTGGCCAACAAGAGGGATGTGAACAGTTTGTGGTGCGCGTGGGGGGGCCCTGAGTGAAAAAGTTTAGGGACCCTTCGTCTCTAGACCCTCTACAGTTGCATTCAGATATTCTCCCTCCATTCATCCCGTGGTCCATTCATATTACCCAGACTCTTCTCTGTACAATTGAGAGGCTCCCAATGGACCTGTAGACTCAGTTAGTCTTGGGGCTTTGCAGTCACGACACAGACTCACACACACACACAGCTAGCAGGGTCTCATTAGACAGAGCCACACAAAGGGTCCCTGCGTCAGTACTGTAGCCTCCTGCCGCTGGCTAAATGTTATCGGCCCCTGGCACCCGCTGGTTATTCTGTCACGGCCATACATACAGAGACCGAGAGCTCAGATTGACATTCAGCACTCTGAATACAGACTAGACTGCTTTCCGCTCTCTGAACTTACACAGACAAGGCCCTGCTGGCACTTAGCCGACTCGCAGCACACGCATACACACACACACACACACACATAGGTATAGTGTATAATGGCCTGAGGTTCAAGGTTATGAGTCAGACCTTTAGTCAGTGACCTATACTAACCTGTGTGTGCGTGTGTGCGTGTGCATAAGCGTTGAAGGATTTGCCCTGTTTGTTGTGGTGCGGTCTTATCTAAGCAATCACAGACAGATATTTATATTTCTGTCTCTGTGTCCAGGTCTATGTCCACCCCGGGGAAGCCTGACGTGCCCTGCTCTCTGTACATGCGGGAGCTACAGGGCTTCGTGGGCCGCGTGATGGCGGACTACTTCCGCCACTTCCAGTGTGTCGACTTCATATACGACAACACGGAGAGCATCGCCCAGCGCTGCATCACACTATTCATCCGCCACGCCAGCCTGCTGCGCCCCCTAGGGGAGGGAGGCAAGATGAGATTGGCGGCTGACTTCGCTCAGGTGAGGAGAAGGGCTGTATGTGAGGGTTGTATGTGAGGGTATGATCGGTATCTCTCTCCGTACCTGCCTGTCAGCTCTCCTTTGCTGTTTGTCTGTCTCTCGGGTTTTTCTGTGCATCTTGAAGTTCACCAAGTAACTCTATATTCGTGTTCTCACTGTGCTATTTCTTCTGTGTTTTTAGATGGAGCTGGCCGTCGCCCCTCTCTGTAGGAGAGTGTCTGAGCTGGGGAAACCCTACCGCCTGCTGAGATCTTTCAGGTATGTTATTACATCACTGCTTGTTACACAGGTATGACACATTAGTTATGCATAGTTATTACATCAGTTATTATGCACAACCTATTCCTGTTAAACCTTTGATGAGATGGGGAACGCCTCAATAGCAGCGGTAGTTTCCAGAGTGAGAGTGGCTCTTAATGAAGATGTTAGTCATTATTGGAGGGTTAGAGAGCTGTAATTCTCTCGGTCTCCCTGCCGTCTGCCTCTACTTAGACGCTAGGGTAATGGTTTAAAGATAATGGGTAAAGGCTAATGGTGTAACACAATGAACACGTTATTTAGGCTAGACACCTCTGTGTGTGTGTGTGTGTGTGTGTGTGTGTGTGTGTGTGTGTTTTGTAGGCCCCTGCTGTTCCAGAACAGTGAGCTGATAGCCAGCAGTCCAGCCGTGGGGGATCTGATTCCATACAGCACCCTGCTACACTTCCTGTTCACCAGAGCACCGTCTGAGCTCAAATCACCTCACCAGGTACAGACTATATATACAAATTTCTGCCCTGCTAGAGCTGTCCCGGTCAACTGTAAGTGCTGTTATTGTGAAGTGGAAATGTCTAGGAGCAACAACGGCTCAGCCGCTAAGTGGTAAGGCCCCACAAGCTCACAGAACGGGACCACTGAGTGCTGAAGCACAAGACCTGTTCGTCTGAAGCTTTATAAAATGGGTTTCCATGCCCGAGCAGGCGCACACAAGCCTAAGATCACCATGTGCAATGCCAAGTGTCGGCTGGAGTGGTGTAAAGCTTGCCGCAATTGGACTCTGGAGAAGTGGAAACACGTTCTCTGGGGTGATGAATCACTCTTCACCATCTTGCAGTCCGACGGACGAATCTGGGTTTGGCGAATGCCAGGAGAAAGTTTGGTGGAGGAGGAATAATGGTTCAAGGCTGTTTTTCATGGTTCAGGCTAGGCCCCTTAGTTCCAGTGAAGGGAAATATAAACGCTACAGCATACAATGACATTCTAGACGATTCTGTGCTTCCAATTTTGTAGCAACAGTTTGGAGAAGGACCTTTTCTGTTTCAGCATGACAATGCTTCCGTGCACAAAGCGAGGTCCATACAGAAATGTATGGAGAGATCGATGTGGAAGAACTTGACTGGCCTGCACAGAGCCGTGACCTCAACCCCATCGAACACGTTTAGGATGAATTGGAACACGAACCAGGCCTAATCACCCAACATCAGGGCTCGACCTCACTAATGCTCTTGTGGCTGAATGGAAGCAAGTCCTCGCAGCAATGTCCCAACATCTAGTGGAAAGCCTTCTCAGAAGAGTGGAGGCTGTTATAGCAGCAAAGGGGGGACCAACTCCATATTAATGCCCATGATTTTGGAATGAGATGTTCGACTGGCAGGTGTCCACATATTTTTGGTCTTATAGTGTACCTACAAACTGCTATATACACACTTATCTATACTGGTTCCAACTGTCATCTTTATCTTAACTTTGTACAAATTCTCCCTCTTCCAGAGAGCAGAGTGGTCTATCGCTCGCTACTCCCAGTGGCTGGATGACCACCCTTCAGAGAGAGACCGCCTCACACTCATTAGGTAACTGCAGGAGAACGACAAAAGTCTTACAGCCTTTGAGACCACTGGGGGGTTGTTTGGTATCACTGAGGAGTGAGTGAGCACCCTCTTGTGGTAAAATGATGAAATTCCCATCAGTTCTATTGGTTAGTGTGTCTTTAGCAACGCCTTCCTTCTGTGTGTACTAGGGGTGCTCTGGAAGCCTACATGCAGAGTGTGAGGGCTCGTCAGGGGAAGGAGTTCGCCCCCGTCTACCCCATCATGGTTCAGCTGCTGCAGAGGGCCACCAGCGGAGCCCAGGACTCCAGGACCTGAGGGAACTACCGCTCCCATGATGCAACTGTGCGTTTCACATGGGCATGGAGAACGGCTCCGTGAAGAACACATCCAGATATTATGAATGTTATGACTATAGAATTAGAATTTGTAGAACAGACATGGCTATGAACATCCTTAAGCCTTTTTAATGGTCCACCCAACAGGAGTTTCCATTATAGATATGACTTAAGGGTTGCTCCATTTCTGTGGATGTGTTAAGGAGCAATTCAAACATTCCAAATGGAACGCCGCACATTTCTGTTCTGCTACTTCTATAACTATGCCACAGAGGGCAGCACAAGGGGGAAGTTAGTTACCTGTGCTTCATACTATTGAACTGGGAAATAAATGCTTGCTAGTTATTGGTAGGGGCTTTACTGGTTAACCACATTTTGTTCTATTAAATGCTTTATTGTGGAACAATAATTATCATTATAAGGAATGATTGATGGTAGGACTTTAATAATAGTTAACCTAATCTAAGGGCTCTATTCAATCTATATGGTGGAAATTCTGCGTAATTGAAATGCAATGTTCCTGCCGGGTTTGCCGTAAACTACCTTTAGATTAATAGCTCGCTAAATATAACACTTCAGCGATATGGATTGATTAGAGCCCTGTCTGGCCTATACAACTGTTCATATGTTCTGTCTTTAATGATGTACTGTGGGTCTAAAGCTCTATGGTTGTGGTTATAATAAAACGAGAAGTAAAACAAGTTGTTGTGCCTGATAAGAGGGCTCCCCGAGGAAGGCTTGTAATCTTGAGCCCTGTTTATACCTCGTAATATGCAGCATGTGTCCTGATCTTGTCCACAGGGGCATTACACGCAGGTTGCGACCCACATGGTTGTCAGTTTGAATCCCGTTGTCCAATCTTACCCAATTATATTTCTAAGTTAACTTTGACTGAACAGCTTTAAATATATGGGGTACATTAGGATAGAACGACACCCTTTCTCAAAGGAGGTATATTAAATGCGGTTTTATCGGGTAGCTAATCGTTTTGCAACAAATGAGCACAATCACAATTTGGACAAGATCAGGACTGGCATGTTCTTCAATAAATAGTATCTTACTTTTTAACTTCCATTCATTCTCCTTGGTTTGGCTGAATTGTGTAAACTGTCTGAATTTTCATTTTTTAAATGTATCACCCAGTACCCACAAGGCAAAATGTCAAAGATTAGTTTTACAAGGATAGGGAAAATATTTCCACTGCTTTATTTGTACATGCTTCATTGTGAATGGAGCATGAAGAACTTACACATTGACACAAACAGACATATGATAAATACAGGAAGTAGTCTTTAAACAGGCCACTTCCATTGGTTGACAGGGGGCTCTTCAATCAGTGGTTCCCATGGTTTCCACTCCGCCATCTTCCTGGATAGTGCCAACTCACACTCCGCCTGGAGGGAAGAGGAAACTAGTGGGTCAGATAAGGCAAGGGATGTAGGATAAATGGGGAAGAGCGATACAGTATGTGGGAGGTTTTTGAATGCTTCAAAATAGTTTAAGAAACAAAACAATGTCTCAGTAGCCGTGGTTACACCTTGCATTAACATGGCTGTCGTGATCAGATCGACATGCGTCTGTCTACACACGGTAATAAAATGTGATTCTTATCTGCCCACTTCGTCCTTATTGTGACCAGATTCCTGGTCCCTCCCTGTATGCATATTAATCCGACCTACCGTTATGACACAAGCTGAAAAAAAAGCACGCTTTTATAATCAATAGTTTTAAACTCATCATTAGAGCCTACTTTTGTTATCCAACGATTTAAGACTGGGCGTAACGGGCTACTGTGTCGATAACCTCGACTTGTCCAGCAGCCATACAAATAAATATTCAGAGAATCTCTCCCATCCCTAAAAACGTCACCACACAAACAATCTGGATGCGTATACAAAATACAATTATTGCACAGTATGAATACAAATATGACTAAGCCCTAATGCACACAGTAAAAACAAACAGGTTAAGTAGAGTCGGCTACAAAGTCCATCTCTGAATGGCGCAACGCATTATCCAAACAGGTCTGGATAGGTTTGTTCTTTTTACATCCATTATCTTTAGTATAGGCCTAAACGGTACCAAAGGAATACAAAAAAAGTGACATGCTGGGAGAATTACCATGGTTTAGTTTGATAATTCACTAACGGTACCTCAACATGTTCCGGGTAGAATGTGTGATCACACTCTCCGCAGCCGATGTGAGTAAGACCTTTAAACAGGTCAACATTCACAAGGCCTCTGGGTCAGACAGATTACCAGGACGTGTACTGTGAGCATGCGCTGACCAACTGGCAAGTGTCTTCACCGACATTTTCAACCTCCCTGTCCGAGTTTGTTTTAAGCAGACCACCATAGTGCCTGTGCCCAAGAACACTAAGGTAACCTGCCTAAATGACTACCGAACCGTAGCACTCAGGTCTGTAGCCATGAAGTGCTTTGAAAGGCTAGTCATGGCTCACATCAACTCCATTATCCCAGAAATCCTAGACCCACTCCAATTTGCATACCGTAACAACAAATCCACAGACGATGCAATCTCTATTGCACTCCACACTGCCATTTCCCACCTGGACAAAAGCAACACCTATTTGAGAATGCTATTCATTGACTACAGCTCAGCGTTCAACACCATAGTGCCCTCAAAACTCAGCTAAGGACCCTGGGACTAAACACCTCCCTCTGCAACAGGATCCTGGACTTCCTGACGGGCCGCCCCCTGGTGATAAGGGTAGGTAGCAATACATCTGTCACGCTGATCCTCAACACGGGCCCCTCAGGGTTGTGTGCTCAGTCCCCTCCTGTACTCCCTGTTCACTCATGACTGCACGGCCAGGCGCGACTCCAACACCATCATTAAGTTTGCCGATGACACAACAGTGGTAGGCCTGATCACCAACAACGACGAGACAGCCTATAGGGAGGTGGTCAGAGACCTGGCCGTGTGGTGCCAGGACAACAACCACTCCCTCAATGTGATCAAGACAAAGGAGATGATTGTGGACTACATGAAAAAGAGGACCGAGCCCCCATTCTCATCGATGGGGCTACAGTGAAGCAGGTTGAAGTTCCTTGGTGTCCACATCACCAACAAACTAACATGGTGCAAGCAAACCAAGACAGTCGTGAAGAGGGCACGACAAAACCTATTCCTCCTCCAGAGACTGAAAAGATTTGGTATGGGTCCTCAGATCCTCAAAAGTTTCTACAGCTGCACCATCGAGAGCATCCTGACCGCAAGGGACTACAGAGGGTAGTGCGAACGGCCCATTACGTCACTGGGGCCAAGATCCCTGCCATCCAGGACCTCTATACCAGGCGGGGTCAGAGGAAGGCCCTAAAAATTGTCCAAGACTCCAGCCACCCTAGTCATAGACGGTTCTCTCTGCTACTGCACAGCAAGCAGTACCAGAGCACCAAGTCTAGGTCCAAGAGGCTTACACTTTTATTTCTTATCCATATTTTTTTTAAACTGCATTGTTGGTTAGGGGCTTGTAAGTAAGCATTTCACTGTAAGGTTGAATGCCTGTTGTATTCGGCCCATGTGACTAATAACATTGATTTGATTTGCACTTTATTGATATCGGAAAAGGATTGCATTATAATATGACTTATTTTCATATCTGATATAGCAACTGAAAGACTATTCACCACCCTGCCGATACATTTTTACTTCCGTTTACATTTTGGTATTACAGTCCTTGGCCTTTCTGTAGCCTATGATGTTTTCAAACATCTGATTTTGCGCTGGCATTGGATGTGAGAACGGGAGAACCCTTTCTTCTTTCATTCGGGACAATATGTCAAACATATTTTTCTATATTCCAATTTTAATCAGCGCTGGACGCACAGTGCCAGTTGGCACTTGGTTTCTAAAGACCATGATCTTAATTCAACTCGTCGGTTTGCTTTTTTTTTTTTTGAGAGGCCGGGACAACCTTAGTTAGCCAAATTTATACGCTTTCGTTGTCCGGATTTGTTTACACTTTTTATTTTATTTTACCAGGTAAGTTGACAGAGAACATATTCTCATTTACAGCAACGACCTGGGGAATAGTTACAGGGGAGAGGAGGAGGGATGAATGTGACAATTGTAAACTGGGGATGATTAGGTACCCGAGGGACAGATTGGGAATTTAGCCAGGACACCGGGGGTTAACAGCCCTACTCTTACGAGTAGGTGCCATGCGATCTTTAATTACCATTTTTAGGTATCCACTTCAAGGATATACCTACCTCCAGAGGTGGTCAGTAAGAAATTATCACAATCAGATCACAATGTGTCTTTTGATTGTCTACACCTGTCAACAAATGTGGGCCCAACCCGAATTTGGACACGATCAGGACAACGGATGCATGTTGAAACCAGGTATAAACAGGGCTAGAAAAAGCAACAAAAAAAGAGTGTGAGGCTCCTCTCTGTACCTGGTGAATGACCTCCTCAATCTGACCACAGTTGATTTTCTTCTCTAGTTTCTCCACATCAGGCTCCTTTCCATTGAAATGAAGACAGAAAATAAAATGATCTATATGGATTTAAACACACAGATGCCATCCCAAACAATATCTCGTAACATGATATCAAATATAAAAGTCAACAAGGGGATAACCTCACAGAGGTTCATACAAGTTTAAGCTAATACATGAAATCAGTCACAATGAGGGCTGGTAGGAAGGGTTTTCTACTGTGTTAAACTTAACCTGACCCTGGTCTAGCTGTGAACATGACCATGGTTGGAGTGTAACTTACAGCTTTGATAAGTTCAAAGCGGTCGTTGACAAGCTGTTCTGTGTACTTTCTGTAGGCTGCGTCCTGAGGGATGATCTGGAGAGACGCCAGGATCTTACTGTACAGGATCCTCAGGCGCTGAGGGCGCGCACACACACACACACACACACACACACACACACAAACAAACGTTACATTTAAAGACAAAAGTACTGCCGTTTATGGTCATTACAGCAGCTACACAACTACTAAAGCTGTATATTATGGTCAATACTGGGGACTCACCTCATGAGGGTTGTGAGACACGGCCAGTCCCACCAAGCCTGTGGTCTGGGGGAAATATTACACACAATGAGCTAGCAAGTTAGCTAGTAACCTCCTGAGTAAAATAGTCATACGGCATTCAGAAGGAAGGCGGAACATTACAGAACGTATGGATACAACGCCATGTAGCTTTGAGATCGCATCGTGTCAGCCATGTAAGTTGCTTGTCAATAGAAAGCGACAAAGCTCATATCAATTGTAAAATGAAAAGACACTACCTGAATTAGCAAAAGCACATTACATTTTCACAAAATCATAACATGACCTCCACTCGTACCTTTTTCAGAACACCAGCCATGATTTTAGGCGCAATGGATTCTGGATCACTTCTGTCGAATAAAAATGACGTCAACAAGTCCTCGTTTTTTCAAAATAAAAGCTCAACATGTTTGATAGTAAGTGGACATGAGTCCTCTTATTCAGTAACCTAAATGCATGTTATTAACTAACGGCTCCTACAATACAAGTTCAATGATTAGATTGGAAAAATAAGTATTGCAAATGAAGTGGGTACACTACACATACTAGCAATATCAAAAAAAAGAATGCATTAAGCCAGACAGCCTGTCTATACTGTATGGATCCTATAGTAAATTCAATCATATTATGATAAACTGTGTTTAGTGTGATAGTGAAGCACTGCATGTGACAGCGTGACAGGCATTCTCAGAGCGTGTGGGGCTGATATTACAAGCAGGACTAAAAATATCCCATTACTCCTGCAAACACCAATGTAAAATTTAGTTGGCTGCCAACAAACCTCCGGAGACTGGGACTTTCACTGAAGATTTTACAGATAAGACTGGAGTTGCCCATTCATTGGGATATTTGATAGTGACGAAGGTGCTTTAAAACCTCTCAATTTGTCATTGAAATGTCATTCCTGTCTGTATGCCTATAGTTTAGGAATGTGTCTGTTGATCTATGCGGACTGCAGTGACATGAGTATTGAGGTCCATGGTGTTTCTATTTTATTTCTCTGTAGCAATGGAGGACGTCGATAGATGTGAGGAGGAGCTTATTGAGTACGCCATTCGAGAGAGTATTCGAGACGTATCAATAGACAGGTATTCAGAAAATGGAGAGGATTTACATGAATGTATTATTTGCACATCCCGCAAAAAGGTTGTCACCTCTCCCTGACTTAGTTTACCCATATCTCAACAGCATACCAACAGTCAGTGGTGACTATCTGAGGATAGTGACTGCCATCGAGCAAGGTAGGACTACCCCTCACCGACCGTGCCTTTCAAACTGCCCTAGCCCAACTCTTGCTCTTAAGCCGTTAACCCTAACCCTAGCTTTATGTCCACATCAGGGTTCAAACCTAACCCTAGCCATAACGCTAGCCATAACCCTAATGTAGGGTTCTGTGTGGTGTCTCTCCCTAGGTGATGTGTGTACCCTGCAGGAGCTGTCTGGGTTGCAGGCTTTCACAGAGAGGGACAGCAGAGGGTGGCTTCCCCTACACAGAGCCGCTGTGCAGTCCCAGGGAGAGGTCTTGGATCAGGTCCTGCTGGGTGAGAGGACCACATACCACCAGCAGTACCTCACAACTAGTACCTTAAATATCAGTAGCCACTTACAGTACTGCTTCTATAACACTCTGCTACTGGGATATACTAATGAAGCACCTAAGACATGTGTTTAATTCCCATTACTTTTGTGTGTGTGTGACCCTGCAGCTTCCTGTGATGTGACTGTGGATGATGTGACTGCAGACGGTGACACAGCGTTGATTCTGGCTGCTCAGGAGGGTCTGCTGGAGAACGTCAGGACTCTACTGCAGCATGGAGCGTCTCCACACAAAACCAACAGCCTGAACGAGTCCCCACTGCTGCTCGGTAACACACACACACACACACACACACACACACACACACACACACACACACACACACACACACACACACACACACACACACACACACACACACACACACACACACACACACACACACACACACACAGTACTGTATTCAAGCACTGTTCTGTGTTGTCAATCAAGCATGCATGTGCTGTTTTGTTATGTGTTGTCCTGTGTTGATGTGTGTTAGCGGTGAGACAGGGATCATATGACATGGTGTCCACTCTGATCATTTGTGGGGCCTTCGTGGAACAGGTGTGTCTGAAGAAGTGGATGGCCATTCACGAGGCAGCCAAGGTGAGATCAAGTTACGCCTGTAGTCTTGTTTATATTTCTTCTTCAGCCATCTCTCCTATCATCCAGGTGCTGGAATGCCATTAAAAAAAACAATATTAACAATATTTTTTATATACTCCTTAAAAAGTGTGGGTTATCTTGCCAGGTGGGCTGCAGTGCCATCCTGGTGCTTCTGCTGAGACATGGGGCCAAGGTGACAGCTGTAGATGGGCACAATGTCACCCCGCTGGGCATCGCAGCAGAGTACGCCCACGTGGAGGTCCTGGATATACTCATAAAGAACGGTACGAGCCAATCAGAGGCCTTAGATTTTCCTTGATGAATAATGTCAACATTTTACATTCATTGTCATACCGAAAGGCAAATTAACATTGTCGAAGAATAACCAAAAATACAATTACAAGGAACTGAAAAATAGTTGAATGTAAATATCCGTTCCATTCAAAAATGGTTGGCTTGAACAGAAGTCTACACAGGACTAGAGTAGGGTTAATCGTCCTCCTTTCCCACCAGGTGGCGACGTGAACGCCCAGGCGTATAACGGAGACAGTGTTCTGTACGATGCAGCCGGCTCAGGGAACCTGGACTGCATATACCTCCTCCTGCAAGCTGGAGCCAACCCTAACATAGCCAGTCTGGCCTGCCAGCTGCCCATACACAGAGCTGCCTATGAGGGACACATCCTGTGAGTGGCCGACTCTTACTACGCGGTCCTCTGTAGCTCAGCTGGTAGAGCATGTGGGTTTCGATTCCCAGGATGTAAACTATCCCGTATGTAAAAATGTATTCACATACGACTGTAAATTGCTTTGTATGAAAGTGTCTGCTAAATGGCATATATTACTAACAGTCTAGAACAAGGATGTCGAGAACAACTACTGGAAAGCATGCCGGTCTTTGTGGAAATCAATTGATCAAGATATGTATTTGGCTAGAGAGTTATCTGATTATCCAGTTCTTAGAAAGCATTGTCCCTGAGGAATGATCCATCCCTGGGTCTAGAAGCAGTTGTTCAGTTCATAGTCCAGACCTTATTTCAACAACATAATCAACAGTGCTGGTATAATCAACAATCTGATCTATGATGTTTTGGTTTGTCCCAGTGCTCTGAGGACCTTCATCCCCATCACAACTAAGAGAGCCATCCGTCTGTCTGGCCAGAGCCCAGTCCACTCGGCAGCAGATGGAGGCCATGTTGACTGTCTGGAGCTGCTCATAGAGAAAGGCTTCGATGTCAACGCTCAGCTGGACACACACATCTCAGGTACAATCCATGGACACACACAAACCAGGTTGTACAATTGGGCACACACATGGACACACAATCTCTTTTATAAGGGAGACCTGTCCAAGAGGAAGGTGCTTGTAACTCCAGAGTTGTGAGGTTGATTCCTGTGTGGGCCAATGGGGGCCCCCCTGGAGGTCAAGGCCCCTGGGTACGTTCCCTTCATGCTGTCTAGACTAATTTACCAATCTAAAAAATGTTAGCTGACATGGGCTAATTGAATGACTGACAGTGACTGACATAACAAGAGAAAAACTGCCGATGCACAACCACATTTCAAAATGGCACATTGTGTATTCTACCATTCTAATGCTTATCCCCGACTGAGTTCCTAGTGGCAGGGGGCCCTAAGAAACCGCTTATGTCGCTTATGCCTGAGGCCAAACCTGCATACAGGCTTCTGATTATACATGTTTTAACTGTAAAATGTTGTGGATAAGAATGAAATGAAATGGATAAGTTGAGCGTGTTGTTAATACTGTGTTACCAGAGAACTACGGGGACATGAGGCGGAGTCCGCTCTACTTCGCCGTATCCAACAGTGATCTCACCTGCACAGAGATGCTGCTGGCTGCCGGCGCCAAAACTGACCTGGACCCGTTACGCTGCTTCCTGGTGGCTGTACGCGCTGGGAGGTATGAGACCGTGTCTGTATGGGTAACTCAAGACCGTGTTAAGACCTCAAGACTGTGTTAGAACTAAGCCTACAGCAGGTGTTAACTTTGGGATAACGCAAGTCTTTATGTCTCCCTTAGGAAAAGTTATTCCTTGCTTGAGAGTTATTCCTTACTTAATATGTTTCACAAACAACCTCTGCAATACAGTGGCTTGCGGAAGTATTCACTCCCCTTGGCATTTTTCCTATTTGTTGACTTACAACCTGGAATGAAAATAGATTTTTTTGGGGGTTCATATCAATTGATGTACACAACATGCCTACCACTTTGAAGATGCAACATGTTTTTTATTGTTAAACAAACAAGAAATAAGACAAAAAAATGAAATATTGAGAGTGCATAACTATTCACCCCCCCAAAGTCAATACTTTGTACCTGTTGCAGCAATTACAGCTGCAAGTCTCTTGGGGTATGTCTCTATAAGCTTGGCACATCTAGCCACTGGGATTTTTGCCCATTTTTCAAGGCAGAACTGCTCCAGCTCCTTCGAGTTGGATGAGTTCTGTGGGTGAACAGCAATCTTGAAGTCATACCACAGATTCTCAATTGGATTGAGGCCTGGGCTTTGACTGGGCAATTCCAATACATTTAAATGTTTTCCCATTAAACCATTCAAGTGTTGCTTTAGCAGTATGCTTAGGGACATTGTCCTGTTGGAAGGTGAACCTCCGTCCCAGTCTCAAATCTCTGGAAGACTCAAGAATTTCCCTGTATTTAGTGCCATCCATCATTCCTTCAAATCTGACCAGTTTCTGAACAATGAAAAACATTCCCACAGCATGATGCTGCCACCACCATGCTTCACTGTGTGGATGGTATTCTCGGGGTGATGAGAGGTGTTGGGTTTTCACCAGAAAGAGCATTTTCCTTGATGGCCCAAAAAAAGAAATCTGTCCAGAGTACCTTCTTCCATATGTTTGGGGAGTCTCCCACATGCCTTTTGGCGAACAGCAAATGTGTTTGCTTATTTTTTTCTTTACGCAATGTTTTTTTTCTGGCCACTCTACTGTAAAGCCCAGCTCTGTGAAGTGTACGGCTTAAAGTGGTCCTAAGGACAGACACTCCAATCTCCACTGTGGCGCATCGCAACTCCTTCAGGGTTATCTTTGGTCTCTTTGTTGCCTCTCTCATTAATGCCCTCTCTGCCTCTCTCTTTCTATTTAAATTATAGTCTGAAATGCATCAAAATAGGAAAAACGCCAAGGGGGATGAATACTTTTGCAAGGCATTGTAGCTACAGTGTATTTGGAAAGTATTCAGACACCTTGACTTTTTCCACATTTTGTATGTTACAACCTTATTCTAAAATTGATTAAATTGTCCCCCCCCCCCCCCCCCCTCCATCTACACACTATACCAGATAATGACAAATCAAAAACTTGTTTTTAGATTTTTTTCTGGAAATGTATTAAAAATAAAAAACTGAAATATGACATTGACATAAATATTCAGACCCTTTACTCAGTACTTTGTTGAAGCACCTTTGGCAGCGAATTACAGCCTCGGGTCTTCTTGGGTATGATGCTACAAGCTTGGCACACCTGTATTTGGGGAGTTTCTCCCATTCTTCTCTGCAGATCCTCTCAAGCTTTGTCAGGTTGAATGGGGAGCGTCGCTGCACAACTATTTTCAGGTCTCTCCAGAGATGTTAGATTGGGTTCAAGTCCGGGCTCTGGCTGGACCACTCAAGGACATTCAGAGACTTGTCCTTAAGCCACTTCTGTGTTGTCTTGGCTGTGTGCTTAGGGCCATTGTCCTGTTGGAAGGCGAACCTTCTCCCCAGTCTGAGGTCCTGAGCGTTCTGGAGCAGGTTTTCATCAAGAATCTCTCTGTACTTTGCTCCATTCATCTTTCCCTCGATCCTGACCGGTTTCCTAGTCCCTGCCGCTGAAAAACATCCCCACATATTGTATGTAGATTGATGTGGATTTTTTTTTTTAATCAATTTTAATCCATAACAAAATGTGGAAAAAGTCAAGGAGTCTGAATACTTTCCGAATGCACTGTTTAAATGAAACTGAATGGAACACAGGAGTGACGTCACCAACTTCTATCTATTGGAACAGTTTGTTGGCTCCCATGCTAGGTCCCATGAGAAAAAAAAAATCTGCTTCCGCTTGTAATTATGATGTTGTCTTAACCTTTTATCTTCAACCTAGCTCCCATGTATTGCCTACTTCCTGGTCTCTCTTCTATGACATCACCTTTCTAACCCTATCCCATCCGACCCCAGGTATGAGCTGGTGCATCTGCTATTGTCCAGGGGTGCCGAGGTCAACTGCTACTTCAGAATGATCAGTGATACACTGTTTCCCACCGCGTTGCAGTACTGTCTCAGAGATCACATGATTCTGCGTCTGCTGCTCAACAACGGCTACGACGTAGACAAGTGCTTCATGTGTAACCATGGCAACGGGCAGGATATGGACTGCGACTCCTGGGTCGACTACCGAAATAACCATAGAAGAACTTTATTTTATAACCAGGACTGCAGAGCTCCGGTATGTCATGTAGGCCTATTCCTGGTCTCTTCCAGTACAACAGGAGTAGGCCCCCAAACTTTGATTTAGAATACAGGAAGTAGACAAGTCCTGGTTCTGGAGAGAGGCAGGTTCTGTATTTTTGTTCTGGGCTGGAACAAAAGCCTGCACACAATGTGGTCCTCTATGACCAGGGTTGGCCGACACTGATGTAGAATGTGTTGGTCTAACTTAGAACATAACAGCAAGTCCAGTTCCAGTGTTTGTCCCTCTAATGTCAGTCTCGCTGTCCTGTTCGCTCTCTGCTCCAGTTCTGTGAAATCATCTCCCTGTCGTCGGTGGTCAACCTGGCGGGGAGTGTGGTACGGATGCTTCTGGACTACATCAGACACCCACGTATCTGCCCCAACCTCCTACGGGTCCTGGAGAAACAGAAAGAGTGGCCAGACATCTGTGACATTCTGGGTAAGGCAGCATCATTGCTAATAAGCGTAATCCACGTCCTCTTTTAATCACAAATACAATAATTGTGGACAAAAAACTGTGGGAAAACTGTGGGAATGCAAATACTGAAATATCTTACAGATCAACTCGCCATCATGAACAGAATTAACAGACTTAATAAACATACTTTTTGTGTGTGTGTGTGTGTGTGTGTGTGTGTGTGTGTGTGTGTGTGTGTGTGTGTGTGTGTGTGTGTGTGTGTGTGTGTGTGTGTGTGTGTGTGTGTGTGTGTGTGTGTGTGTGTGTGTGTGTGTACCCGTCCATGTGTGTGTATCCCCAGACAACCCGCGGTCCCTGCAGCACCAGTGTCGTTTGGTCATTAGGAGACAGATGACCCCTAGAAGACTGAATGACCCTCAGGTCATGGCTGCCGTACCGTTCCCCCCGTCACTCAAACACTACCTCACCTACAGGGAGAACGACGAGTATGGTGGGTTGGCAGCCACACACTCATAAGAGGACTATATCAATGAAAACATATTTAGAAGAAAAAAATATCTTGTTCTGTACATAACTGATCTATCACATAATGCTTTAGCTCATATACTTATGCTTATATGAAGTATGGCAAGTGTACTTGTTGTGTAATGTTTGTAATAACTACATTTATTGTCACACTGATATATGCTCTCTGAATAGTCCTTACCATAGTACATCTACTTCTACTAGACTGCATACATTAGACAGCACAGCTGTGCATCATGGTACAGTGCATGTAGTGTGATCTACTCCTCAAGATCTCCCCATGGGAAAAGCAGGTCAGGACTAAAAATAACTCTCAGAGCTCATTCAGTTTATACATAGAGCTAAACACTCACTGGACACTGGTCTGAATGACTCTGCTGCAATGGACTCTTGACTTTTACAGTGACCCTGACACCTACCTGACTCATTAGACCAGGGCTTAAATCTAGAGAGATCTAGACATCCATATTATACCCTTGAGGTTCTGGGAGTTAGTTGAGGAGCTCTGGATCTGAGACTGTGTTGTCACTAGCCCTGTTTATACCTGGTGCTAACATGGAGTCTTTGTCCTGATCTTGTCCACATTCTGATTGTGCCCACATTTGTAGACATGTGTAGACGATTAAAAGATGCATTGTGATCCGATTGTGATCAGATTTCCCTGACAACCTCCGGAGGTAGTCAGGCGTGCAAGTGTAGACAGATCTGGACAGTGAAACAATTTAAATCATCATTATCCAGCACTCTAAAATCCTTGACAAGTGACTCAATATGAGTCTTAAAATAAGTACATACATATTTTTTTGAAAGAATGTCTGAAAATTTGAATATTGACAAGATCAGGACAGGATGCATGTTTGCACCAGGTATAAACAAGGCTACGGAGGCCTGTTGGGTGTACTACAAAGCAGAATCAATGAGTTAGCCAGCTAACTTTGATAAACAACCAGAAATAACTATACATTTTCGGGTTTATTATGAAAGCTTAACTTAGATACTGTATGTGTTTCAGGAAGTTGAATCAATTAGACCATTCCAAGCGTATCTTTCTGAAACAAATAAGAAGTTATTTCAGAATATTTAGGAGTTAGCTGGCTAACTCAATGATCCTGCTGTGTAGTGCAACCCTCAGCTCAACTCTCCCTGGCACACAGAGAGTGTATGAGCCAGATCTCGTAACATTCCCCAAATGCATGTTAGGATTTTGGCCGTTTTCCCAAAGCAAAGTCGAGTAACCCTAAAATACCATTTGGTGGTAATGTTACAATCAGCATCCACACACATGACTATAGTCCTATGCAGTGCCTGGTATCCTCCACTCCAACCAAGCCTTAGGCCTTTACAGTTGCTGTATTCAGAAATCATAGCGTTTATTTATTTAACTAGGCAAGTCAGTTAATAAAAAATTCTTATTTTCAATGATGGCCTAGGAACAGTGGGTTAAACTGCCTTGTTCAGGTGCAGAATGACATTTTTCACCTTGTCAGCTCAGGGATTTGATCTTGCGGTTACTAGCCCAACGCGCTAACCACTAGGCTATCTGCCACCCCAGTGAAATGTTTCAAGTGAAGAACACCCCAGGTAACTCACTGAACCAAACGTGGGTTCTGTTGTTGTGAAGGCACAGCTAGTGGAGGGTAGACAAGAGTAGCATGGTCCAATGTAGAATTACGTTGAGAGAGTTCTAGCGTTGCCAGACTATTGTTGTTATCTGAACAGCAGCATTCCTGCCCTGTCAACACCAGCCTGCCGCTCAGAGACACAATGGAGTGGAAACTGTGTTCCTACCCACTAGTCATACAATACACCAGGGATCTCCAACCCTGTTTCTGGAGAGCTGACCTCTTGTAGGCTTTTGCTCTAATCCCAGTTTTATCTAACCTGATTCAGTTTATCAACCAGCTAATTATTAGAATCATGTGAGCTAGATTTGTTATTTGGTATTTTGTTAGGATCTCCATTAGCAGCGACTCCTCCTGGGGTCCACACAAAACATGAAAACTTGACATAATACAGAACATTAATAAACAGCTCAAAGACAGAACTACATAAAAAAAAATTAAAAGGCACACATACTGAAGCCTAGATATCATAACATACACACAAATATCTACGTCAAATAAGGGAGAGGTGTTGCTTTATCTGTTTTTTGAAACTAAGTTTGCTGTTCATTTGAGCAATATGAGATAGAAAGGAGTTCCGTGCAATAACGGTTCTATATAATATTGTACGCTTTCTTGAATTTGTTATGGATTTGGGGACTGTGAAAAGACCCATGTGTGTAAGTTGACTACGCAAACAATTTTGAATTTTCAACACTGTAATGTTTCTTATAAAAATAAGTGATGCAGTCAGTCTCTCTTCATCTCTTAGCCAAGAGAGACTGGCATACATACTATTTATATTAGCCCTCTGATTACAATGAAGAGCAAGATGTGCCACTCTGTTCTGGGCCAGCTACAGCTTAACTAGGTCTTTTGCAGCATTTGACCACATGACTGGACAATAATCAAGATAAGACAAAACTAGAGTCTGCAGGACTTGCTTTTTGGAGTGTGGTGTCAAAAAAGCAGAGCAGCACTTTATTATGGACAGACCTCTCCCCATCTTTACAACCATTGAATCTATATGTTTTGACCATGACAGTTTACAATCTAAGGTAACACCAAGTAATTTAGTCTCCTCAACTTGTTCAACAGCCACACAATTCATTACCAGATCCAGCTGAGGTCTAGAACTTAGGGATTGATTTGTACCAAATACAATGCTCTTAGTTTTAAAGATGTTCAGGACCAGTTTATTACTGGCCACCCATTCCAAAACTGACTGCAACTCCTTGTTAAGGGTTTAAGTGACTTTATTAGCTGTGGTTGCTGACACGTATATGGTTGAATCATCAGCATATACGGACACACAGGCTTTGTTTAATGTCAGTGGCAGGCCATGGGTAAAAATAGAAAACAGTAGAGGGCCTAAAGAGCTGCCCTGCGGTACACCACACCCTACATGTTTGACATTAGAGAGATTTCCATTAAAGAAAACCTTCTGAGTTCTATTCGATAGATAGCTCAGAATAAAACATATGTCAGGGGTTGAAAAGCCATACAACATCAGTTTTGTCAACAACAGTTCATGGTCAATAATATCAAAGGCTGCACTGAAATCTAACAGTACAGCTCCCACAATCTTCTTCTTAATTTCTTTCAACCATTCATCAGTCATTTGTGTCAGTGCAGTACATGTTGAGTGCTCTTTTCTATATGCTGAAAGTCTGTTGTCAAATTTGTTTACTAAGAAATAGCCTTGTATTTGGTCAAACACCATTTTTTCACACTGTTTGCTAAGAGCTGTCATCAAGCTGATACGTCTGCTGTTAGAACCAGTAAAGGCTGCGTTACCACTCTTGGGTAGCAGAATGAACTTGGCTTTCCTCCAGTCCTGAGGACAAACACCTTCCTCTAGACTCAGATGAAAGATATGACAGATAGGAGTGGCGATAGAGTCAGCTATCATCCTCAGGAGCTTTCCATCTATGTTGTCAATGCCAGGAGGTTTGTCATTTTTTTTTAAAATAACATTTTCCACCTCTCCCACACTGACTTGACAAAATTCTAATTTACAATTTTCTTTTGTTATTTGATGCATGAATTTGATGTTTCACTGTTCGTTGTTGGTATTTCCTGCCAAAGTTTTCCCACTTTGCCAATAAAGTACTCATTAAAATAATTGGCAACATCAAATGGTTTTGTGATGAATAAGCCATCTAGATTAGGGTTGAAGTGAACAGGAACAGGGTTGGAGAACCCTGCCATAGACATTTTCTCTGGTCACACCAAAGAGAATACTATGGGTACTATGAGTACTACAAGTCTTTGGTCATCTACCTAAACAGTCTGGCCTCAGAACCATATGAAACATACTTACACATTTTTTAGCACCTCCAAGACGTATGATACTTACTAATGGTCTCGTTACTTGAGACAGAAACAAAAGTAGGGAATTTGTTCAAGGTGAGAGTAATCTGCAACCATCTTGCATTCCAAAGGTTGAGTGTTCGAGCTAATGGGGAGACAACTGTAGGATTTTAGCTAATTATTCCCCAAACCCTTATCCTAAACTTAACCCAATTCACCTAACCTTCTATTTAAATTTGCCTAACCTTTGTCATTAATTCACTTAACCACCAACTTAAATCCTCCCCATAATTCTCCTCTTGACAAGATGCAACAAGCAACCTGGTCTCAGAGAAAGAAGTATAATACTTTAATGATTATCATCCAATTCATATATTATTGTACGACTGGGTAAGACATATCCCACTTCCCAAACTGGTTTACTCAATGTTGTTTCAATGTAATAGTAGACGTATTGTGACGTGGAATGTCGTGGACAATACATTGGATTTGAAAAGAGTAATCAACGTCAATTGTTGTTTTGAGGGTTGAAATTTCAACCACAGGATTATGCCATCATGGTAGCCAAATTTCAACACAGCCTTTTATAAAATATGTTGAATTTGATATGTACCTTTATAACAACGTCAGGTCTTCAATGTAATATCCACTATCAGAAAGAAAAAAACAAGCTGGGTAGCACCTCCTACTGGAGAATTGATCTATCTACAGCTACTTTTTGGTCTCCCATCCAGGGTTTTAACCAAGCCAATCCCTGCTTAGCTATTTGTCACTGACTATTACCAATGCGCTATCGTGAGAATGATTGTAGAAGGAGCTCTACTTAAAAAGGAAATACTGTAGATTCACTGCTGCTATCGAAGTCATTCCAAAGGGTAGGTTTAACAGAGCAAATGAAATGTAACCATACTTTATCACTCATAGATCCTTAGTGATGCTTTTCATTGACATTTGTTCGGTCAAAACAGTAGGATAACTAGACAGTCCATTCTGTTTTTTCCCCCTCCTTTTCTTTCAAAGGCTTTGTCACAATGTCAGTCAGTGTCTCCTAGGGGTTATGGATTATGCAGTGTTACTTAAAAATAACATTCTAATAGAAAACGGTAGCTAGTAGCTATTTAGGCCTATATAGCATTTGCAGTCATCAACAGCTATTGTTTCAATTCAACCCAGACTTCAACAACAAATAGACAATTCAATAGGCCTAGCATTTCAAACTCTGGTTGATTTGAAATGTAGTGATATTGAATTGTGTTTGGCTGTCAACGCAACCAAATATCAACATTCGAATGATATGTATTTTTTGATTGGATAGTTTCATCTGTGCCACTAAATTAGTCAGGCTTTAATTCCAGTTTGTCTACAAATGACTAATTGATGTGTTGGACTCACGTCTAAAACAATAGCACTAAATCCATATTTAAAGTGCATTTAAAGCATGATATGATTTGATTTAGTCCTATTCTTTAAATGTGATTTTTGGTTGAGGTGGAGACGTGAATCCAAAATGTATCTTATTAATTTGTAGACAAACTGGAATTAAAGCCAGAGTCAAATCAAGTGTTATTAGTCACATGCGCCGAATACAACAGCTGCAATGCCCCTGTATGATGATCAGCATGGCAGATGTGTTGTTACCTACCCTTACCACCTGGGGGCGGCCTGTCAGGAAGTCCAGGATCCAGTTACAGAGGGAGGTGTTTAGTCCCAGGGTCCTTAGCTTATTGATGAGCTTTGAGGGCATCATGGTGTTGAAAGCTGAGCTGTAGTCAATGAATAGCATTCTCACATATGTGTTCCTTTTGTCCAGGTGGGAAAGGGCAGTGTATAGTGCAATAGAGATCGCATCATCTGTGGATCTGTTGGGGCGGTATGCAAATTGGAGTGGGTCTGGGATAATGGTGTTGATATGAGCCATGACCAGCCTTTCAAAGCACTTCATGGCTACAGACATGAGTGCTACGGTTCGGTAGTCATTTAGGCAGGTTACCTTAGTGTTCTTGGGCACAGGCACTATGGTGGTCTGCTTAAAACATGTTGGTATTACACTCGGACAGGGAGAGGTTGAAAATGTCAGTGAAGACACTTGCCAGTTGGTCAGCGCATGCTCACAGTGCAAGTCCTGGTAATCCGTCTGGCACTGAGGCCTTATGAATTTTGCCCTGTTTAAAGGTCACCTCTGGGGGAGAGTTTTCTTGTTTGCTTATTGCTTATGACAGCTCATTCAATGCTGTCTTAGTCCCAGCTTCTGACTGTGGTGGTATGTGAACAGCTACGAAAAATACAGATTAAAACTCTCTAGGTAGATAGTGTGGTCTGCAGTTTATCATGAGATACTCTACCTCAGGCGAGAAATAGCTTGAGACGTCCTTAAATGTCTTGCACCAGCTGTTATTTATAAAAATAGATAGTCCGCTGCCCTTTGTCTTACCAAACGCTGCTGTTCTAGCCTGCGGTGCAGTGTATGACCGGCCAGCTGTACGTTGATAGTGTTGTCGTTCAGCCACGACTCCGTGAAGCACAAGATAACAGTTTTGAATGTCTCATCTGAAGTTTAATCTTCCACGTAGGTCATCTATTTTATTGTCCAAAGATAGCACATTTGCTAGCAGAATGGAAGGAAGTGGAGGTTTATTGAATCGCCTACGAATTCTCAGAAGGCAGCCCACCCTCGGTCACCTTTTTCTCTGCTTCCTCTTCATGCAAATCACGGGGATATGGGCCTGTTCCCATGAAAGCAGTATATCGTTCACATTGGGCTCATCAGACTCCTTAAAGGAAAAAAAGGATTCTGCCAGTCCGTGGTGAGTAATCGCAGTCCTGATGTCCAGAAGTTATTTTCGGTCATATGAGATGGTAGCGGCAACATTATGAACAAAATGAGTTTTAAGTTTTAAAAAAAAGTTACGAACAATGCAAATAAACAAACAAAAAAACCACAATCGGTTGGGGGCACGTAAAACGTCTGCCTTCTTCTCCGGTGCCATATTGATACAGTGTTTCAGTTGTACAGATGGAACTATCCAAGCAGAAACATCTCTTTCAAATGTTGATATTTGGTTGCGTTGCCAACCAAACACAATTCAATATTACTTTTAATACAGTAAATAGCCAAAGTTAAGACTATCTTACAAACTAATCTAACATTCAACCTTAAAATGAGTAACACATCCATGGCCACATTTTGAGGTTACTGTTACTACAAATGTCTACTTATGTAATCATAAAGAGCATGCATGTTCAAGATACAGTAGCATGAATAGGTTGTCGCAGGACTGTGAAGATCTTCAAAACTGCTGTAATAATCGGTGCAGAATCTCGAGCGGCATTTATTACTTGCACCATGTACTTTTAATGTAATTTCAACTGCAATCCAGGTCATTTGGTTCTGCTATTAGATGTTGTACAGTGATAACACATTAATACGTTGTATAATTCAACAAAATATCTGACATTATATTCCCATTTGAGCTATGCTGTTCTTATAAATAGTTTAAAGCAATAGACATTTGGGTGACAACCAAACCAAAAGTCAATCATTGTTTTTCCATTGGAATTTGGTTGTGTTTTTATACAGTTGAGAGCGTAGTGGTAACACATTGGAAACTGTCTTTTGGCTGTCTTTTTTTTTTTTTGTCTCTCCAATTTTGTGGTATCCAATTGGTAGTTACAGTCTTGTCCCATTGCTGCTGTACTCCCGTACGGACGCAGGAGAGGCTAAGGTCGAGAGCCGCGCGTCCTCCGAAACACAACCCAGCCGATCCGCACTGATTCTTTTTTAAATGTTTTTATTTTATAATATGTTTATTATTTTCCAATAAAAAATAAATTTAAAAAAAGACAGCGATACAAACATTGACATCCATTGTACTGTTGAATGGGATGGAAAATTTAGAGGACAAAACAAAACTCACACATACACAAAATAAAACTAAATCCTATTAGGTGGTACATGTATAGGAAGACAGCATATAGTCATTACAAGCAGTGTAGTTAAGCCAAAAATAAATATTGATTGGAGTACAGCACAGAGTAGCAGCAGATCGTCAACCAGTTATGAAGCGGGACTAGACCATTTATCCAGTATCAGCTGCCATATTTTGTAAAACATTGGACTTCTATTGGAGGTATTGTATTGAATCTTTTCCATATGTATTACATTCCCTAAATCCCGTAACCACATTTCAAAGGTAGGTACAGTCTCCAATTTCCAAAATTGCAATATGAGCCTTTTGGCTAATAGAATACAACTAGAGGCAGCCTTCCCCTCCTGGTTATTCCCGTCAACTGTACCAAAAAGAGCGATCAATGGGTCTGGGGCTATAACTGCTTCTTGACACATTGCCCGCTTACCCAAAAGAAACAGTAGAAAACACCGTACACCTGGTGACCTTGTAAGCGTGCATTGCACCCGGCTGACCACAGGAGTCGCTAGAGCGCAATGGGACATGAACATCCCTGCTTGCCAAACCCTCCCCTAACCCGGACGATGCTGGGTCAATTGTGCATCGCCCAATGAGTCTCCAGGTCGCGGCCGGCTGCGACAGAGCCTGGACTCGAACCAGGATCTCTAGTGGCACAGCTAGCACTGCCTTAGACCACTGCACCACTCGGGAGACATTGGCTGTCTTTTTGATTGGGTGAATATAAATTGTAATCTCATTGATCAACGTCTCAATCAAATATTACCCAATTGTCCACGCAGAAATGACATTGTGTGCCCAGTGGGATGACACTAAACGTCCTCTAATTTGTAAGATTTGTACGACCACTACTCCATTCATAATGGTCTGTAACCTAATGTTACGTAACACATCATACTAAACAGAGTGTCACATATTTACATACAGAATAATATGAATTTCTCTGACACCACTTTGACCTAAAGTCCATCCTCCATCCTCCTCACTCACAGTAGCCCCTCTCTGTGTGTCATTACACAATTCAATACACTTTATTATCCCGAGGGAAAAATGCATTGACCACACAATTCTGCTGTACATAGAAATAGATCCACAGAAAGGTATTGTAGGCTCCACATAATTGCCCATTGCCTGAAACAGTATGCACACATCATGCATCTACACACGTCAAACCCATTTTGGATATCTGGAATTAGCCACCTACAACAACAAGCCCTTTACCCAAAGAGAGTTATCACCCTAGCCTGGCTGACGCAACCCACGTGACCCAGAGCAGGGAGAGCTGTGACACGCTAGTCTGCAAAGGAGGCCGTTTGTCAATGCAGTATTCGCTCAGAAATTGAGCGAGGGATTTGATTGGTTCGCTCAAATGATGTTTTTTTCCTCTGTGATTGAGACCTCTTTGTTTGGATTGGAAAACCCAACCGTTGTAATGGGAGGGGGATGGCGCTCTGGGCCTGTGTGTGGCTGTGCCTATGGTTGTTTGAGTGAGAATGACACTGAGATGAGCCAACCAGTAAAAGCACAGCCCCCTTCATTATCGGCGCATTGTGCCCACAACTTCAAAGAGCCATTCCTGACTTTGAAGTCAGGAGGACTTTGAGAGTTAGGTGTTAGCCAGACTGTTATCACTCAGGCTCATTAGAAGATTTAGACTGACAGAACGGAAGAGCTTCTATAAAGCTCCGTAGATAAACAGACCGTTTTTGTTCCCCAACTAAGTACAAATTTTCATTCAGTCAGACAGAGTGGTGATGTATAAAGAGGTCTGATTAAAAGCCCAAAGCCAGCAGTGTATAGCAGAGAGAGATAGAGAACATCCCCACTGCCTAGTCTGCCAGCTCTCAGAAAAGCTCCTCCACTCTACCCTGACAAGCCTAAAATGATAACATAACCCTCTTTTAAATAAGCCCACGGTCGCAATCGTCTATTGTTATTCCCAGTATTTCAGGAACCATTGTACTAAATGAAAGCCCACTAAAAGATACAGCTCTACTTCCACATTATTGCTATATTAGTCTGCTCCATAGAAACACGTTACCATAGAAACCATGTTATCTTTAGTAGTTAATCCCACGGGATGGCCAGTGGTGTCACACAGCAATGTTGAGTGGTGATAGACACTTGAAAAGTGACTATTTCAATACGGCCTACTTCACGCTGTCGCCTATCAGATAAACAACCACTCTGGTCCTTACTAGAGGAATATCTGAAATGACACCCTATTCCTTATGCAGTGCACCACATTTGAACAGAGCCACCTAGGGAAAAGTGTACTATTTGAGACAACAATTATGTCATGGTGTGTGTCTCTGAGTCTGAATGTCTTTCTATGTCTGTGGGTTTCTCTGTGTGTGATGTGATGTCCCTCTGTGTGTAAATACGTGTTTAATGTTGCTATGTGTCTCTGTATGTTGGCCGCTGTGTTTCTGCTTCTTGTTATGTGCCTCTATGACTCGCTCTCTGTCTCTCTTGGGTCCGGTTGGGCTTTTTTTTGGCCACGAACAATGTGGCCGCTGCTGGGATCCGCTGACAGGCCTGACCAGGGCCGCTCTGCTCTCTGAGCTCACATGCTTTTTGTGGCTCTAGTCTATCTCTCTGAGCAGCGCCTCCCAAAAAAAGGACTGTGCATCATGGTCCAACGCTTTGTTGCACTCCACTGATCCCCCTCTTAAGGCCTCTGCAGCAGCTGGAGAGATTAGAAGAGAGGAGAACAGGACACAAACTCACACACACACTCAACACACACACCACCGACACAGACACCCCAGCTTGGCCCCTTGCACACACCACTGGTACTGTTCTCACTGAAGCAGTAGTGGACAAACAGATCAGGCCGAGACTGAACTTGACAGGACCCACACCTCCAGAAAGACTCCATTCTGACCGGAAACCTATCCCAGAAAGATCCCACCCTGATCGGACTCGTACGGCACGCATAGCCCCATCTACCTGGAGCCCAGCCCAGAGGCCAACATTTTCAGCAATGAACAGTTTTGGGTACCGTCGGGAGTTGAGTAAGTATGAGGATGTGGATGAGGATGAACTACTGGCTTCTCTCAGCCCAGAGGAGCTAGCAGAGCTGGAGATGGAGCTGGCAGACATAGACCCTGATGCCAACGTGCCCATCGGCCTGAGACAGAGAGACCAGACGGAGAAGACCCCCACTGGCACCTTCAGTAGAGACTCTCTGTTGAAGTACTGGGAGAAGGAGACCAAGAGGATACTGGAGGATGAGAGAGGGGAAGCCAGCAGCCCCAAACAGGTCAGTGATCAGGAGAGAGTCTGAACTCAGCTAGCTTGCTACTCTCAGATCTTTATGGATAACCTTAAATTACGTTTGACCAATTAATAAGCTTAATTATTCAATAATGATCACTTTCTGGTATAATGGAGAACCAGTTAGGACCTTCACACAAAAACAATACAAATCTTACATCCCGTTTAGGTCTAACTTTAGACATAATACAGTTAAAAGAGAACATGGCCATGGTGTCGGAGTCAGATTAATGAGAGATTTACACCTTATGTCTAAACAGGATGACGATGATGATGCCGAAAAGAGTGAGGAAGAATGCGTGACAGAAACCAACAGCGAAGCAGAGGAGAAGGATGACGAGAACAAGAAAGAAAATAAAGATTATGAAGAGGAAGAGGAGGAAGAAGAAGAGGAGGAGGAGGAGAGTGAGGAAGAGGAAGCTGAAACAGAGGATGAGGAGGATGAAGAGGAGGATGAAGAGGAGCCAGAAGAGAAGAGGCCTAAAGCAGCGACCCCAAAGGATTCTGGTCCTCCATCACCGCTGTCAGTTGCCATCTCCTCCCCTAGCCTCCTGAGACCCCCAAGGGTGGAGCCTATGAGACTAACCCCGCCCCCACCTCCACTTGACCCCAACGCCGACGGTAACCCAATAGTTGTCGACGAGGCCCTGGAAAGAGTCCTTAATAACGACCCTGAGCTCAAAGAGATCAACCTCAACAACATTGAGGACATCTCACAGGAAACTCTAATCCAGTTCGCTGAGGCACTGCGCTCTAACACACACGTGCGTGTCTTTAGCCTGGCCAACACGCATGCCGACGACCCCGTGGCGCTGGCCATTGCCAAGACGCTGTGCGAAAACACCTCCATCATCAGCCTGAACATCGAGTCCAACTATGTGACAGGGAAAGGGGTTCTGGCCATGGTCCAGGCTCTGCCTAGCAATAGCACCTTGACTGAGCTACGCTTCCACAACCAGAGACACATGTGTGGAGGACAGGTCAGTCAGTTTGGACTTGGTATTCAGTCTTGATGCTGCTGCTCGACACACATTTTCAGGCAATGGTAAAAGCACAACCTCACGATCCCAACCCCCCCCCCCCTCTCTTTCTCTCTGTCTCTCAGGTGGAGATGGAGATGGTGAAGGTTCTGAGGGAGAACCACACCCTGATCAAGCTGGGTTACCAGTTCCACCTGCCAGGCCCCCGGATGAGCATGACAGGCATCCTGACCCGTAACATGGACCGTCAGAGACAGAAACGCCTGCAGGAGCAGAGACAGAACCAGCAGGCGGGGCCAGAGGGGGCCGTTAACCCCCGTACGACCGCTCTCTTGAAGGCCACTCCGGGTTCTTCGCCCTATGGTTCCCCGCGGGTGTCTCCTTGGCAATCCCCCAAACTCCCCAAGAAACAGACCCCTCCTGCTCCCCCGCCGCCTCCTCCACCTCCTCCCCCACCCCCCCCACTGCCCTGCCAGCCCCCGGCAGAGAAGAAGAAGCCGACTAGGAAGATAGCGGAGGTGATCAGGCTCCACGAGGAGGTCGTTAAGAAGCAAGGGAAAGGGAAGGGGAAGAAGGGGAAGAAAGGATTGAAAGAGACCAACAGTATCTTGAAGGAGCTGAAGAACGCTCTGCGGCCAGTGGCAGAGAACAGAGACCAGGAGCACAGCAGGCCACCCACTCCACTGCGCTCCTCACACGACCAGCTCATGGACTCCATCCGCAACGCTAGTGTCCGCTCCCTCAGAAAGGTGAGATTGTGTGTGTGTGCATGTGCGTGCATGTACATGCACAGCCAATGAGAGTTAACAAGAGTTTAAGGGTTAAAGATGGTCAGCTGGTGAGACACCACCTATGAGTGTTAATAGTCTGATACATCATCAATTGGGCCCAGAGTTATTTTCTGGTCAGGTCACATGGCTAGGAAAATCAAATCAAATCAAATCAAATGTATTTATATAGCCCTTCGTACATCAGCTGATATCTCAAAGTGCTGTACAGAAACCCAGCCTAAAACCCCAAACAGCAAGCAATGCAGGTGTAGAAGCAGGGAGAACAATTGGCCCTTACCAACGTGGAGTCTATTCCAGCTGTATCCGGGGCTGGGTATTCCTGGACCGAAACTGTATGCTCCAATTCTTCACCACCAGCCTAATAGCCCTGGAAACTAATTAACATGTATCCATCTGGAAAAGTGTTCCTTTCTGTGACATAGCCAGCAGACTGAGACACTATGTCATCTTGGAAAATGTCAAAGACAACTCATATAAAATGGCTGAGAGAAAGAATCTGGTCTAAACAGTCAAAGATAAATAAGGTTGTGCTTTGAGAACCTCAGGGTGGGTTCTTACCATCAAAGGGAACACATACCGCCGAGGTCAGTCTGATTTAGACAGGTGACAGAGGAACATCGCTATCTGAGTCATCTCCTGTGGTTGACATGTTATTTTACGATGGACGCTGATCATATGACACCTTTCCATCGTCAAGCGCTGTGTTATGTCTGAACAAAGCCAAACACAACACAAGCCATGGTTGAAGTCCCTAACACAGCCTGAGAGAGAGAGAGAGAGAGAGAGAGAGAGAGAGAGAGAGAGAGAGAGAGAGAGAGAGAGAGAGAGAGAGAGAGAGAGAGAGAGAGAGAGAGAGAGAGAAGGAGAAAGGAGCGGGAGAGTAGTCTAGTCTCTAATGTTTCTGTGGGCCCATTAATGTGTGGTAGCTGCTTGTTATGTTGTTACTGTGGCAAATCCTGGTTGCCCTCAGAAGGCTAGGGTCTAGAGTCTGTGGATGCCTGCCACTTAACTAGAGTTATAAATAGGACTGTTGGGCGGCTGCTACGATAACGGACACGGGAGAGGCCTCACCGTGCCAGAACGAACTCTGACAACAAAGAGTAAATAAGGAAAGTGCAGAGTCATTTTTGTGATATTTGTGGGCAAAAATGTTCGACACTGCTGCTGCATTTCTGACATTTTGTGATGAGTTTTGGCCAATTTATCACGAAAATGCACTGACGGGGAAAACATAAATTGACATGTGGCTTAACTTTATGCTGTAAAAGTGTGGTGATTGGTTGAATTTTTTGTGAGACCTTTTTTTGTAGTGTGGTGATCGGACAGTTTCATGCAGTAATATTAGGTGATTTGACTGATATATGCGGTAATAGTGCGGTGATTGATCAAATTTGCAAGCCCTTGCATAATATGTAGGGTATTGTTGATTTTCCAAACAATGTGGCAATCGCAGAATCACAAAATGGAATCTTTTGTTTTCGAGGAACCTAGCATAAGAAAAGTCCTGTTTTATTTAACAGAAATCGGTGTTGTTTTTTTTAAATTGCAGGTGGAAGTTCCACAGAGGAAGTTTGTCTTTGTCCCTGATGAAGAGACTAGCTGATCTGAAGACACAGGGAACACCCTGAGACTACTGAGGACACATAAACAATACATTCAGATTGAACTGGAATTTCCTCAGAGAGGATACTGGAAATTAACACTGTAATAGCACCTTTACTTTTGGAGTAAAAAAAAAATCTGAAATTCATGTTATTTTAAATGTAGTTACGGTGTATGCTTTGCAGAAAGGCATTTGGTTGTCTACATTTTTGGGATGATTAATGTATAAATTGTTGTCTAAATTGTTTACTGAGGTAACCTTTGTATAATTGTAAATATTGTATTTGGTGTGTGAGGAATATACTGTATGAATTAAACATGAAGATCAAAGCAACAACACAATTAAGTTTGATGGTGTTTTATTACTGCTTAAACCATGTTACTGTCCAAAAGGTATTGTGACTGTCCAAAGAATTCTCTTCAAAATGTAATGTTCAAAAGTTACTGTCCTAAGGCTTTTGTATAAAAGGTTCTGAGGGCCTCCCTTTGCCCTCAGAACAGCCTCAATTCGTTGGGATGGACTCTACAAGGTCGAAAGCGTTCCACAGGGATGCTGGCCCTTGTTGACCCAGATGCTTTCCACTGTTGTGTCAAGTTGGCTGGATGTCCTTTGGGTGGTAGACCATACACAACCCATCTCAATTGTCTCTCTTAAAAATCAATCTTTAACCTGTCTCCTCCCCTTCATCTACACTGACTGAAGTGGATTTAACAGGTGACATCAATAAGGTATCAAAGCTTTCACCTGGATTCAGCTGGTCAGTCTGTCACTGAAAGAGCAGATGTTCTTAATGTTTTTTTATACTCTGTGTATGTAGCAGAGGAACACTTAATACTTCCCCTGTGCATTTGTGTGTCTTGGAAGAGTTATCTGGTATGGTCCTAAATCCACCCCACATCTGTTAAAAGCAAACACAACACTGAAATGCTTTTGGCAGCAGCACCATCTGTCCTTGACTAACCATTCTAGCTTCCCACATGGGATTGGAAAGGACATCAAACTCTGCAAAAACACGGTTTACCTCAGTTCCACTAAAGAACTGACTTGGAGGGAAACAATATTCACCACTTAGACAACACTGGCACTAGCCAACGAGCTTCAGCAGTTTTCGGTATTATCAGGTATTATTATCAGGTACTGTATATGTGATCTTTCCCTAATGTGTAAACTGGAAGAAAAAAACACATGGAATCTGATATTTTGAGTTCAGATATGACCACATCCATATGTGGATCTCAATCCTGATAAAATTGTAGTGCTCCATATGCGACCTCAGGTTATTGGAATTAGAATTAGAATAATTTAATAGGATCTCGATGGTTTGGACTCAGATTATTTTGCCTCTGAAGTGTTTTTGTTTTTTTACACGACCAGCCGTTACCACAAAACTACCCAGGAACACTTGTTTCCATCCACAGTTTTTGTGAGAGTAAAGTCATACCATATTTTTAAAAAATCACAATAGGTGTGATGGAAGCATGACGTTTTGGTACAATTTTATAAAATGCAGATATTTGTGTCGGGAAAATGTATTGTGAAATAAATGGCGGTGGAAAAGCCTATACGCGCAAGAATAGTGATATAATAACCATCATATCGAGATAAACTTGGAGTCACACGATGATATGGAGTGTGGTCCTCCCACTACGATTTCCAAAACCATGCAGGTTATAGGCTACAGATGAAATAATTTATGATACAATTCACAGGGTGGAGAAAGTGCACGCACGGTGATCTTGATGCTCCTTTCCAATAAAAATCGAGGGGCTTATTCTGGTGACATGATGATTTATGAATGACTTCCGTTTGACAAATATTCTCGTTTTTACCTATAATCCATAATGTAGACTAGTCTACACGTATTGTATCTGCGAGCTGTTGGCTAGAGTACATTTTGTGTGCACAATGTCATCACGCAAGGATTTTATCCACAACAAGTCTATTTGATGGAAAATTCATAATTTGTGTTTACGCTGATTTTTTTAAAATATTCGCATGAAAATATCTCGCCAATTGGATGGAAATCTAGCTAGTGCCAGGAAATGAGCACGGCATCTGTATGCTACTTCAGAGGCTTTGCATATCAGTGTGAATGTGCAAATCTGACATGGGTAACATATAAAACTGTGTGGATAGTCAGGAAAAAAGATGTGTACAGATTGTGTAAACACAGCCAATGACAGGGTGTAAAATAACTTAATAAAGTGTCTACCGAAAGGTCATTGGAGTTATTTTTCTAATCCCACTGCCCGGCAAACTGTATTCTCATTAATTTAAAACAAAAACAAAAGCATTCACTCTGTTTCCATCTTTCTATCCAATCATTCCAGCTTAATCTCTTCTACATACACACTACAAATAATCCACGAGTTATGTCATGTGGACGCTGACCGACTTCGAAGTTTCACGTGTGGGTTTAGCCAACATGATGAGTACTGGGAACTGAGAGACAAATGGGGCCATAGGCCACACTGAAACCAAGTTAACAGCTGTTAATACTTTCTTTTCCCACTACTTGGTCCAACCCTCCCTTCACGCTTCTACAGGCCTCCAACAAACATGAATGTACTCAGATTTAGTGGCTGTGGTGGACTTTTGGCATATGTCCACATGTTCACATTAAGCAGTGTTGTTCCCATGCCACCTGTGCTACAGTAAATCCCCTTGTTGCTATATGTCCATGCTCTGTTCCCAGTGTATTGTCACCAAGGGTGCCCAGCTCACTGCTCAGGTATAATTCCCATACAATGCTGGGGGCGTGGAACTGTGAATTTTTCACCTTTATTTAACCAGGTAGGCAAGTTGAGAACAAGTTCTCATTTACAATTGCGACCTGGCCAAGATAAAGCAAAGCAGTTCGACACATACAACAACACAGAGTTACACATGGAGTAAAACAAACATGCAGTCAATAATACATTAGAAACAAGTCTATATTTACGATGTGAGCAATTGAGTGAGATAAGGGAGGTAAAGACAAAAAGGCCATGGTGGCAAAGTAAATACAATACAGCATGTAAAACACTGGAATGGTAGATTTGCAGTGGAAGAATGTGCAAAGTAGAAATAAAAATAATGGGTTGCAAAAGGAGCAAAATAAATAAATAAAATAAATACAGTAGGGAAAGAGGTACAGTGGGGCAAAAAAGTATTTAGTCAGCCACCAATTGTGCAAGTTCTCCCACTTAAAAAGATGAGAGAGGCCTGTAATTTTCATCATAGGTACACTTCAACTATGACAGACAAAATTAGAAAAAAAATCCTGAAAATCACATTGTAGGACTTTTAATGAATGTATTTGCAAATTATGGTGGAAAATAAATATTTGGTCAATAACAAAAGTTTATCTCAATACTTTGTTATATACCCTTTGCTGGCAATGACAGAGGTCAAACGTTTTCTGTAAGTCTTGGTAGGCTTTGTTACTTTGTTCCCAGCTCTCTGCAGGTCATTCACTAGGTCCCCCCGTGTGGTTCTGGGATTTTTGCTCACCGTTCTTGTGATCATTTTGACCCCACGGGGTGAGATGTTGCGTCTTGTACGTCTTCCATTTCCTAATAATTGCTCCCACAGTTGATTTCTTCAAACCAAGCTGCTTACCTATTGTAGATTCAGTCTTCCCAGCCTGGTGCAGGTCTACAATTGTGTTTCTGGTGTCCTTTGACAGCTCTTTGGTCTTGGCCATAGTGGAGTTTGGAGTTCAAACAGGTGCCATTAATACAGGACAGAGGAGCCTCTTAAAGAAGAAGTTACAGGTCTGTGAGAGCCAGAAATCTTGCTTGTTTGTAGGTGACCAAATACTTATTTTCCACCATAATTTGCAAATAAATTCATTAAAAATCTACAATGTGAATTTCTGGATTTTTCTTTCTCATTTTGTCTCTCATAGTTGAAGTGTACCTATGATGAAAATTACAGGCCTCATCTTTTTAAGTGGGAGAACTTGCACAATTGGTGGCTGACTAAATACTTTTTTGCCCCACTGTATACCTGCTGGAGCGCATGCTACAGGTGGGTGATGCTATGGTGACCAGGGAGCTGAGATAAGGGGGGACTTTACCTAGCAGGGTCTTGTAGATGACATGGAGCCAGTGGGTTTGGCGACGAGTATGAAGCGAGGGCCAGCCAACGAGAGGGTACAGGTCACAATAGTGTGTAGTATATGGGGCTTTGGTGACAAAACGGATGGCACTGTGATAGACTGCATCCTATTTGTTGAGTAGGGTATTGGAGGCTATTTTGTAAATGACATCGCCGAAGTCGAGCATTGGTAGGATGGTCAGTTTTACAAGGGTATATTTGGCAGCATGAGTGAAGGATGCTTTGTTGCGAAATAGGAAGCCAATTATAGATTTAACTTTGGATTGGAGACGTTTGATGTGGGTCTGGAAGGAGAGTTTACAGTCTAACCAGACACCTAGGTATTTGTAGTTGTCCACGTATTCTAAGTCAGAACCGTCCAGAGTAGTGATGTTGGACAGGCGGGCAGGTGCAGGCAGCGATCGGTTGAAGAGCATGCATTTAGGTTGACTTGTATTTAAGAGCAATTGGAGGCCACGGAAGGAGAGTTGTATGGCATTGAAGCTTGCCTAGAGGGTTGTTAACACAGTATCCAAAGAAGGGCCAGAAGTATACAGAATGGTGTCGTCTGCGTAGAGGTGGATCAGAGACTCACCAGCAGCAAGAGCGACATCATTGATGTATACAGAGAAGAGTCGGTCCAAGAATTTAACCCTGAGGCACCCCCATAGAGACTGCCAGAGGTCCGGACAACAGACCCTCCGATTTGACACACTGAACTATGTCAGAGAAGTAGTTGGTGAACCAGGCGAGGCAATCATTTGAGAAACCAAGGCTGTCAAGTCTGCCGATGAGGATGTGGTGATTGACAGAGTCGAAAGCCTTGGCCAGATCAATGAATACGGCTGCACAGTAATCTTTCTTATCGATGGCGGTTAAGATATCGTTTAGGTCCTTGATCGTGGCTGAGGTGCACCCATGACCAGCTCTGAAACCAGATTGCATAGCAGAGAGGGTATGGTGAGATTCGAAATGGTCGGTAATCTGTTTGTTGACTTGGCTTTCGAAGACCTTAAAGGCAGGGTAGGATAGATATAGGTCTGTAGCAGTTTGGGTCAAGAGTGTCCCCCCCTTTGAAGAGGGGGATGACCACAGCTGCTTTCCAATCTTTGGGAATCTCAGATGACACAAAAGAGAGGTTGAACAGGCTAGTAATAGGGGTGGCAACAATTTCGGCAGATAATTGTAGAAAGGGTCCAGATTGTCTAGCCCGGCTGATTTGTAGGGGTCCAGATTTTGTAGCTGTTTCAGAACATCAGCTGACTGGATTTGGGAGAAGGAGAAATGGGGAAGGCTTGGGCGAGTTGCTGTGGGGGGTGCAGTGCTGTTGACCGGGGTAGGGGTAGCCAGGTGGAAAGCATGGCCAGCTGTAAAAAATGATTATTGAAATTCTCAATTATAGTGGATTTATCAGTGGTGACAGTGTTTCCTATCCTCAGTGCAGTGGGCAGCTGGGAGGTGTTCTTATTCTCCATGGACTTTACAGTGTCCCAGAACTTTTTTGAGTTTGTGTTGCAGGAAGCAAATTTCTGCTTGAAAAAGCTAGCCTTGGCTTTTCTAACTGCCTGCGTATATTGGTTTCTAGCTTCCCTGAAAAGCTGCATATCACGGGGGCTGTTCGATGCTAATGCAGAACGCCATAGGATGTTTTTGTGTTGGTTAAGGGAAGTCAGGTCTGGCGAGAACCAAGGGCTATGGTTCTGTTCCTGGTTCTAAATTTCTTGAATGGGGCATGCTTATTTAAGATGGTTAGGAAGCCATTTTTTTAAATAACCAGGCATCCTCTACTGACGGGATGAGATCAATATCCTTCCAGGATACCCCGGCCAGGTCGATTAGAAAGGCCTGCTCGCTGAAGTGTTTCAGGGAGCGTTTGGCAGTGATGAGTGGAGGTCGTTTGACCGCTGACCCATTACGGATGCAGGCAATGAGGCAGTGATCTTGGTTGAAGACAGCAGAGGTGTATTTAGAGCGCAAGTTGGTTAGGATGATATCTATTAGGGTGCCTGTGTTTACGGCTTTGGGGAGGTACCTGGTAGGTTCATTGATAATTTGTGTGAGATTGAGGGCATCAAGCTTAGATTGTAGGATGGCTGGGGTGTTAAGCATGTTCCAGTTTAGGTCGCCTAGCAGCACTAGCTCTGAAGATAGATGGGGGGCAATCAGTTCACATATGGTGTCCAGAGCACAGCTGGGGGCAGAGGGTGGTCTATAGCAGGCGGCAACGGTGAGAGACTTGTTTTTAGAGAGGTGGATTTTTAAAAGTAGAAGTTCAAATTGTTTGGGTACAGACCTGGATAGTAGGAAAGAACTCTGCAGGCTATCTTTGCAATAGATTGCAACACCGCCCCCTTTGGCAGTTCTATCTTGTCTGAAAATGTTGTAGTTAGGGATGAACATTTCAGAATTTTTTGGTCTTCCTAAGCCAGGATTCAGACACAGCTAGAACATCCGGATGGGCAGAGTGTGCTAAAGCAGTGAATAAAACAAACTTAGGGAGGAGGCTTCTAATGTTAACATGCATGAAACCAAGGCTATTACGGTTATAGAAGTCATCAAAAGAGAGCGCCTGGGGAATAGGAGTGGAGCTAGGCACTGCAGGGCCTGGATTCACCTCTACATCACCAGAGGAAAAGAGGAGGAGTAGGATAAGGGTACGGCTAAAAGCAATGAGAATTGGTCATCTAGAACGTCTGGAACAGAGAGTATAAGGAGGTTTCTGGGGGCGATTAAATAGATTCAAGGTATAATGTACAAAGGTATGATAGGATGTGAATACAGTGAAGGTAAACCTATGTATTGAGTGATGAGAGAGATATTGTCTCTAGAAACATCATTGAAACCAGGAGATGTCATCGCATGTGTGGGTGGTGGAACTAATAGGTTGGATAAGGTATAGTGAGCAAGACTAGAGGCTCTACAGTGAAATTAGCCAATAAACACTAACCAGAACAGCAATGGACAAGGCATATTGACATTGAGAGGCATGCTTAGTCGAGTGATCAAAAGGGTCCAGTGAGTAGTGAGGTTGGTTGGGGTCAAGGCGATTCAGACAGCTAGCCGGGCCATCGGTAGCAAGCTGGCATAGGATGGAGGTCTGTTTTTAGCCACCTCGTGCATTTCCGTCGGTAGGATTAGTGGGGTTCCGTGTGGTAGAGGGGATCAATCCAATTCGCAAAAAAATATATGGTTATAGAGGCCCAAGAAAAAAGAAAATGTCCGATAGATCTATTCAGATAGCAGCCGATAAGACAGCTAACGAGTAGCGGGCCGCAGATGGGCGTTCAGGTAACGTCGCGACGGAGGAGCCAGCTGGAAATTTGACATGCCTGCTATAATCGCTTTCGTAAACCCTTCATAGGGGATAGGCTTACCAAGTGCACAAAGGAGCGTGGGCACAGAACATATTCTACCCTGCTGCACCCCCTCCATCTTTGGCATAGCTACACTGGAACAGATTGCATAGCTACACTCACCTGGAACAGATTGCATAGCTACACTCACCTGGAACAGATTGCAATAACAACCAACTACAATTAAATCTAAATATTAACGCAGGCAATCTTATTTCCGTCTGTGTGAGCAGACATACCAGGGGGATATTCGGGTATTCAGACATGCCGTGGAACATCACCGGACAGTCAGAAATATTAAGTGTAGATCAGACTCTAAATCAGTAGCATATAGATTCAGGTCTTCCATATTCATTCATCTCAATATGTACTGTTCAAAGACCCCATGTGAAGATGGCCAGCTCATCGAATCAGTCATCTGCTGGTGATGAGAGCTCTGGTCATCACTCACTACTGATGGAAGGGATGCCAGTGGGCTCAGTGCGCACGCACACACACGTCCATGTTCAGGCCTTGAACGTGCTCACACATCAAAATAGGTAAACACTCAGAAGTTGCTCTCCCTCAAACAACCTTAGGCCCAAACAAGCACTTATTGTAAAAAAGGTGCATATCCTACTGTACAACGGCTGTTCATATTTAAACATACTCACATCCATCCCACAGAAAACAGGAGAGCATCTCTGTAAATTATTAACATTTATTTGAGTGTACAATTTAATAGTCCATTATTCTTCCAACCTAATTTCTGAAGGTTTGATGTCCATATATCTTGGTTCCTGAACGCAGTTTCACTCATCGTGAAAACAGACAGAGCGATACTGTAAAGAACAGCATTGGTTCCCTTCCAAGGAGAAAGCAGTATCCCCCTGTGTAGAGTCAGGTTAGTGTCAATAGTAGATGTGTTAGTGTAGTTCACTGGTTCTGAGGGACAGTTTGTTAGTGAAACAGATCATCATGGGACACTCAGCTGCAAAATCAGATGTCATATTAGGTTGACAAACTAATTAATCCTCAAGCTTTGCATCTGCACCGACCTGATTCAAACAAATAAACTGTAGGAGACTGATTGCTACTATAAAAAATAAAAAAACATTGTTTGTGATAACCGTTTGTAATCAATAATGTATTGTAACTATGATGAAAAAACAAAAAACAGAAGACAGCTGTGTGTGTGTGTGTACTACTGTAGTGTACGGGTTGAGAGTGTTGGATAATTTAAGTGATAGCCTTTCAAGCATAACGTTGCAGATACAGCCATGATACTGCTCTGTATTCACGTACTGAGCCTCTTTCAATTCGTGCAAAAATACAAACTGAGTAGATTTACAATTGACAGCAAAATGGGGCTAAATATTCCAACATAGCTGATTTCATAAGAAAATAAGAGTGCTAAACTAGGATTTTTTAATAAGTAAAAATAAAAGTAAGAGAAGGGTATGAAAATAGTGTTCTCGATTTTTAACAACTAAATTATTAACGGCTCTGACAGTTTGTTCATTTGTTCACTCCAGTCACTGACTGACCTCTTAGATCAAGAGAAACTTGACGTAAAAAGTTTAAATCCAGGAGAGAGAGAGAAGAAAACTTTACAGAAAGATAACATGACAAACCTTTACAGATTAAATGAGGTATTGCACAGAATAATCTATAAAAAAAAAAAAAGGCAACAAAAATATACAGCAAATTGATAAAACATTTACATTATAATTTGAATAAGATTTAGAAAGACAATTTAGGAACAATGTAGTGTTGTCATAATCATCCGCGAGGGGGAGGATCACTAGTCATCCCACTCATCATCATCCTCAAAATCCTCTTCCTCGTCATCATCGTCATCATCATCTAGGGATGAGAAAGACACAAACACATACAAAACACATTGGTATGAATATAAAAGCAACCTCTTATCTCGTGTGTGTGGGTGTGTGTGTGTGTGTGTGTGTGTGTGTGTGGGTGTGTGTGTGTGTGTGTACCTGAGGAGTGGATGGCTTTGCTCCTCTTCTGCATCACCTCCATCAGAGCGCCTACGATGCCGGCTGAAGGGGTGGCGGGTCCTCCTGACCCTGGTTCGTCAGTCACCTGGAACACACACAGGAATACACACCAGTGAACACTCTCCAGTATAGGGGACTGTGCGTCTAGTATCTCTAGAGGATAGGGGGAAGTGTGAAGGGCTAGCCTTAAAGGCGCTGCATGGTCAAGCCAACGTCTGCATTGGCCGTACAGCAGTTGCTGCGATACGGCCTCTGTAGAAGCCAGTGCATTCACACTGCTTGTGCTTCGCGGAGCAGAGCTGCTGTGAAGGAAGTTGTCAATCAGGTCAATGCGGAACAATACGGAGCCCTCTGCATTGTTACAAAATTTGGGAGGTGCACGGCGATGCGGTTTGGAGCTCGATTTGGCCTCTACAAGACTCGAGGCTCCACAATTGCATCGCACCCTCAGTACGGAGCCTCCGGATAGCAATGCCAGAGCAATCATAAAATTGGGTTTTAGGGGTTGAGGTAGGAGCCAGGGTATAAGGACCAGGGGCATAGAGGTTAGGGCAGGGTTCTTCAACCAGGTTTGGCCTATGGACAAGTTTTTTCTGGCAGGCCAGAACATAACTGGTACATAGTAGTTAATTGGCCTACACTACAATTTGAGCAACATTAACACATCTGATTAGTACATAATACATTCAGTGACAAAATAATCATTTAGATCGGATTACACTCATAAAAATCACCATGTGATTAATGATTTTTTTTTGTTGTTGAATTTTACCCTTTTTTTCTCCCCAATTTTGTGGTATCCAATTGTTGTAGTATCTACTATCTTGTCTCATTGCTACAACTCCCGTACGGGCTCGGGAGAGACGAAGGTTGAAAGTCATGCGTCCTCCGATACACAACCCAACCAAGCCGCACTGCTTCTTAACACAGCACGCATCCAACCCGGAAGCCAGCCGCACCAATGCGCTGGAGGAAACACCGTGCACCTGGCCACCTTGGTTAGCGCACACTGCGCCCAGCCCGCCACAGGAGTCGCTGGTGCGCGATGAGACAAGGACACCCCTACCGACCAAGCCTTCCCTAACCCGGGCGACGCTAGGCCAATTGTGCGTCGCCCCACGGACCTCCCGGTCGCGGCCGGTTACGACAGAGCCTGGGCGCGAACCCAGGAACTCTGATGGCACAGCTGGCGCTGCAGTACAGCGCCCTTAACCACTGCGCCGCCCTCTATTAATGATTTTTGTTGTCTATTTCTCTGTGCATTGATTGGTGAGGAAAAAACACATCTACGTAGCCTACAGTATTTTTTTTTAACATCAACATTTGTTCAGAACAATTAGCATGATCGCAAAAACTATCAAAGCTGGAAAATTGAAAATATAAGTTTCAGTCTAGAATGTACAGAGATATAGGGTCATCTTTCTAGCTTTTCCCCAATGTCAAGCCAGTGGGTCTTATCTGCAATGAAAATGTCACTGTTTGCAAAAAATGTAATCTCAGACATTATGAATCTAAGCATTGCACTTTCAAAGTGGCCTTCCCGCCCCAGACAGAGGCCCGACGCAGAAACACTAAAGCGTTAACTGGGTGGCATTCTCAGAGGAACACAGCACAATAAAGAAACTCACATTTTATGTGCCAACAATGTGTGGCTGGACATACACCTGCGAGTCCTCATTTTCCTCTACGAACGCGGTATAGACTCACGCCAGGAACCGGCTTTCACATAAGTCGATTGAGGACCGCCTGCGCATCACAATCGCATCCATCTCACCTGATCGTGTCCGATGGGAAATGCAACTTTTCCTACTGATTAAACAACTTAGTGGCCTATATGACTGTATTTAATAAATACTAACATTGGGAGTGCTTATTCAGGGATATTTAGGTAAAGCTGACGGTATTTTCTAATTGTTCTGTCATTACAGGAGCAGGCTACCCCTATACCGACATTCAGACACGTCGCCTTTTTTTCTATAAATTATTGTCTTATGTAGGACGCTACATTTTTGGCCAGTTGCAATTGTAAGTAGGCCTAATTTTAAAAATCCCACTTCTATTTTTCTTGTGAAAAAGCTGTTGCGTAACAGCCTACCACAGCCAGTTAAGTTATTTTATATAGGCCTCGGCTCTTAAGAAATAGACTCCAATTAAACCCGCTTGTTGTTTGTAAAGTCAAATTAAAATGAAGATCATTGTTGAAATGAATTACTCGACTGGTGTAGTTTTTCTCCATCTGTTGCTGTGCAACACTTGCATAACAAGTTAGCTATATTTCCAGTACCAGGCGCTGTTCATCTCCTATTGATTGCACTGCGGTTGCAGTTTAACATTTCAGCACCACAAAATAGTCCACTGCATGCTTTATTATTATTTGAATGTCTCCTGCATTCTCTCTCCCCATGAATGAAGTTAAAATGTAACTTTTGCATTATTTAGTTAACTGCCTTCTTGGGACATTGCATTTGGGAGTTTTTGCATCTCGGGTCTGACATTTTTATTTTTAAATTAAACAAATATTCCTAATTAAATTGGGGGGCTTTGGGGTGACAAATCATTTTGCTGACGGGACAGATTTGGCCCGCGGACCGGCAGTTGGGGAAAAATGGGTTAGGGAGTAATGTATAAGGAGGTAATGTCCACTCACAGCCTTTAGCTGTTTGCCCTGTCGTATCTGTTCGAGGAGACCGTCTCGGCTGGTGTTGGTGGAAACGGGCTCCACCTTCTTCAGCGGAGCCCCCTCCCTGATCTGGCTCAACAGGGCTGAGGGCTTACCAGCACCTACACCCCCTCCATCAGCTTCCGGAAGCATGGGTGGGGGAGGAGGGCCGGGAGGCGGCGGGGGAGGAGGAGGAGGAGGTGCTCCGGAACCAATACCTGCTGAGGTGAAGGAGGGAGGTGGGGGAGGAGGTGGGGCATGGGGAGCCAGGGGAGGAGGGGGCAGAAGGCCTCTAGTTGGGGGTGGGGGTGGAGCTCCCATGCCTGTTCTAGAGGGGGGAGGAGGTGGTGGTGCTGAGGTGGGCGCTCTGGAGGGGGGTGGAGGGGGAGGTGCACCCCTGCCCCTGACCGGTGGGGGCGGGGGTGGGGGGCTGGAGGTCTGGTGTGGGGGAGGGGGTGGGGGTCCGCCTCTGGAAGGAGGGGGTGGAGGGGCTGGACCAGAAAGAGAAATCATTTTAGCATGGCATCTACTATTGTACACACTTCACAACATGCTTTAGATTCTAGAAGAACCTCAGAGGAAAGGCAGCAAATAAATACAGCTCAATTGCTGCTATGACACCATGCAGTAATGACTGTAGCCACTAGGGACAGCTATGCTTCAAGTAATTATTCTCAACTAACCCAGAAACTCAGACAAAAGCTTTGTGGTGGGATAAAAGAGTATAGCATTGACTAACATGTGATTCTACAGTCAAGAAAAGGAAAATGTCTCTTCAGCACACTGCAATCGGACTCCTGGTCTGGCCTGTCAAGGTCCATACATGTTCGATCATGCCCAGGGGCACACAGCTCTGGGCTCATATCCACAAAGCATCTGCGAGTAAAAGTGCTGATCAAGGATCTTTCCATAAAATTGATTCATTATGCTCTTTAAGACAAAACAGAGCCTCGATCAGCATTCTCACTCAGATGCTTTGTGGATACAGACCTTGGTCTTCAAGGGCCTCAGTCCTGAGGAACTCGAGGGCCTGAGGAGTTGTGCACCCCTGTGATAGACCAGGGATTCCCAAACTCGGTCCTGGGGCCCCCCCCGTGTGCACCTTTTCGGTTCTTGCCCTAGCACTACACAGCTTGATGAGTTGGTGATTTGAATCAGCTGTGTAGTGCTAGGGCAACAAACAAAAAAATAGGTGCACCAAGGAATGAGTTTGGGGAAACTCTGTGTTAGACTATTTTGTCCTACAGAGGTCAGAGTTAGTCTATCAGACCGCTCCCAGTCAGACTAATGCCACAGCAGCACCATGCAGAGATAAACCAACCTACCACACCACCTTGGAGGTGGAGGACCTGAGGAACACACACTGAACATTAGACTCTAGAGCACTAAACAATCTATATGGACACTACATAGGCTACAAGATAACTTGTTTTTGTAAGTCACCGTGACCAACTATCAATACTCTTCTGACAAACAAACAACCCAAAGCCCTTAGTTCCCACACACACACACACCTTGTCTGCGGAGCTCTATCTTGATTGCCTCCACTCCTCCCTTCTTCTCAATGAAGTCATAGATGACCTTGGAAGTCTCCTTGTCCTTCAGCTGGGCCTCAGAGATGCCACACATGTCAAACAGGTTCTTTAGCTCCGGGTCTAGGTTGTTCACCTGGAGGAGAGAAGAGAACACTGGATTACAGTAAATAGAACCATGCCGAGTTAGAACTCCTATCAGTTAGAACTTCACTCAGTTTGAACCTCAATGAGTTAGAACTAGGGATGCACGAGAAACAGAAAAAAATATAATAATTTAATTTAAATTAAAAAATTGTTAAGCTTATCGGAATTGGCAGATATTCGCTAAAAATGCCAACATCGGCATCGGCTCGATGTATAGTTTAACGCCGACATGCATACCTGTATAACGTAGGTAGATGACGTGCATACCTGTATAACGTAGGTAGATGGCGTAACGACACCAAAAATACAGCGCTACACGTGCAACGCAGCATTACTAACCTGGCCCACAATGTCTGCTGTGTGGATCTATTTAAGTTTCAAAGGAAGATAACAAAAAGGCCATACGCAACATTTGTGCTGCTATTATTTATTATATTATTTCCAGAGGGGAAAAGTGAAATCTTTCAATACCACAAACCTAATTACTCATTTGAAAGTCCATCACCACCAGACGTTCAGTGACTACTAAGTGCACAACTAAACAAGTTCAAGAAAATCTCAGCGAGAGACTCAAAAGGCGAAATTCAATAACGATAGGATTCATTGCCCTTGGCAATCAACCGTTCTCTGTTGTGGACGATGTTGGCTTTCGCCGACTGGTCGAGCACCTCGAGCCCCGGTACACACTACAAAGTAGGCGCTATTTTTCAGATGTAGCCCTACCGGAGTTACACAGAAACGTTGAAAACGCACATCCACGACCTACTTGCTAAGGGCGTCACTGATATTAACTTCACAACTGACATTTGGACCAGCGACGTCAGCCCCATGAGCATGTTGAGTCTGACAGCACAGTGGGTCGACGAGGATTTCGTACTGAGGAAAGGACAGACAGAGCTGAAACTTCACTGCTCGACATGTACAATGAAATCCTGGTTGAGAATGAAACGACTGAACAACAAAACAGCACAGCAAGTAAGTGAAATAAATGGGTTTTGATTATGTTTCACTGGTAATGTGAACAAATGTGTAAATGTCAACAAAATAACATTTTGGTCAGTGTGTGCATTTCAACTATTTTAGTGTACTGGAATGCTTAAGAGGCTGATAAAACTTTAACTATCCGTTATCGGGATCGGGTTTCTTGGCAAGGGCAGTATTGGATATCGGTCAAAAATGGCATCTGTGCATCCCTAGGTAAAACCTCACTGGGATAAAACATTACTCAGTTAGAACCACATTATGTCAGAGCTGGCGGTCTCATGTTCTGAGATAAACTGTTCTGATGTTGGCACCCCTGTTGTAAAACAGCCCCTGCATCACCACCTGGTGGCTGAGGGGACCTGTGCCAGGTTGGCACTGTTCGTTGGCCAACCGGTGGAGTGGATTGAAGGCTGTGAGATTATATTCCCACAGAACTAGATTACACAGGTTTATATCATATCTACTTTAAACCACTACTCTAGCTCTCTGGGCAGAGACACAAACAGCTTAGTAAGTTTGTTTACCTCTATGTAATTCAGGTTGTCTTCTTTATGTAATGAATTGCAGCTGTAAATAAATAAAATCTTGCAGGGTTCTTTCGTGTTTCTGTCGAAACATGTTAAAACATCCTCTCTCATCTCTCGCTCTCCACTTAAATCCTTGAAAGTATTAAAGCTCAGAAATGCAAAATCATTGAAATCTTATTTTTAGAAATTTCAACAAATCCTCCGGTTCCCGTCTGCTCTGTTCGATGTGCATGTAGAACACCACGCAATAATTACTTATCCTTTTTTTGGAAATGAATGGATGGATTATGCAGAAACAGGTTTATAATGTGAAATCTCCTTGTGTAACACTGGGCTGGCAGTGACTTCTGCAGTGGGCAGAGATGGAGAGATGCGTCATAATATTTCATATTTAGTTCTGAGGAGAATCATGTCTGATGAACACTACCTCAGAAATAAACAAGTTCTGAGCCTGAGGACTGGTAAGGGGGATGAAAACGCAACAACCCCCACCCACTCGCTTTCCTTCCCTCCCCTCTTTCTCCCAGTAATACACATCCTCAGAGAGAAACCATCCCACTGTCCAGGCCTATTGGTTTGAGTTAGAAAGAAAGGCATTTCACTGTCCTTGTTCATGTGACATTAAAACATCCCATACGTTATACGACAGAGGCTAGGTAGACCGCCGCGTGAGAAGAGTCAGATCACAGGTCAGATAGGATCTTCCCATACCATTAGAAGTAGGGGATGAGTCTACTAGCCAGAGGCTACAGTACAGACAACAATATCTCTTCCTCAGTCAGAACCCAGTCAGTCAGTCATACTCACATCGAAGCCTGTGTTGGGGTCCCAGCCGACATGGCCAACGTGCCTAGAAGGAAACACATGATCAGAGAGAGAGAGAGAGGAGTACAGAGCCTGAGGGAATTATCCAATCAGTATATAGTAGTTAGCCTAACCCTACACTCAGGGGATGAGAGGACACACAGAGGAAGTGTAAACTCTAAAGTCGCCTAACTAGAAAAGGTAACTCCAAGCAAACGTTCGCTAAGAGCAGCCGTTTACCTGGTTAAACAAAGGTGAGCCATGTGTTGGCAGAAATGTATGTCTCCAAGTCAAGACACGGCACATGCCACACTGGTAGCCTATCGCAGGTTTTTCAAAGCCTATGACAGATACACCAGAGTGTCATTTACTCAATATTAGGAGTTGAGAAAAATCAATAGAAACAAGATACTTCTAATTCAAAATGTGTTTATTCTGTTGTTGCTAGCGATATTCATTAAAAAAAACATTGGAAAATAAATATCCACACAAAAAAAAACAATGATAGATACAGTACCAGTCAAAAGTTTGGATACCTACTCGGTCAAGGGTTTTTCTTTAATTTTTGCTATTTTCTACATTGTAGAATAACAGTGAAGACGTCAAAACTATGAAACAACACATATCATGTAGAAAACAAGTGTAAAAAAAAAAAAAAGATAAATATTTTATATTTGAGATTCTTCAAAGTTTGCCTTGATGACAACTTTGCACACTCTTGGCATTCTCTCAACCAGCTTCATAAGGATAATCACTTGGAATGCATTTCAATTAACAGGTGTGCCTTCAAAAAAAGAACATTTTTGGAATGTCTTTCCTTCTTAATGTGTTTGAGCCAATCAGTTGTGTTGTGACAAGGTGGGGGTGGTATACAGAAGATGGCCCTATTTGGTAAAAGACCAAGTCCATAATACGGCAAGGAGAGGTGAAATAAGCAAAGAGAAACAGTCCATTCCTATAAGACATGAAGGTCAGTCAATACGGAATATTTCAAGAACTTAATGTTTCTTCAAGTGCAGTCACAAAAAACATTAAGCACTATGACTTAACTGTCTCATGAGGACCGCCAAAGAAAAGGAAAACCCAGAGTTACCTCTGCTCTGCTCAGCATTTGTGGGAACTCCTTCAAGACTGTTGGAAAAGCATTCCTCATGAAGCTGGTTGGGAGATTGCCAAGAGTGTGCAAAGCTGTCATCAAGGCAAAGGGTGGCTACTTTGAAGAATCTCATATATATTTTGATTTGTTTAACACTTTTTTGGTTACTACATGACTCCATGTATTTTATTTCATAGTTTTGATGTCGTCACTATTATTCTACAATGTAGAAAACAGTAAAAATAAAAACCCTTGAGATGAGTTTATTTTATTTTTACAGGGACAGTGCACATTAATCAACATTTCATTAAAGGTGCCGGTTTTAGCCAGCCGGCTAATTTTCACCCGCAGTCCCTGGGCAGGTTATAATGAGTAGGTGTCCAAACATTTGACTGCTACTGTATAAATGCATTTATTTTTGCGGATCCCCTGCAATACCTGGGTGCGGACCCCTGGTTAAATAACCCTGCTTTACACTACTTCAGTAACCCAGTACCATAGTATTGACTACCAGTGTCCAATTCCTAAAAACACAGGACAGATTATCCTCACATCCATCAATCATGCCAGATACACATGTGATTTACATTACATGTGATTAGAAATATGTCCAGGATTAAAAAGTCCCATCAACTCTTAGCCTGCACATTAACACATTGCAGTATGGCTAGAGGTACTCCTCTATACATTAGCTGTGCAATACCCCCCAGTTGACCCAAATGGGCCACATCCTAACTTGACATCACAGTGAGTAACTAGAAGTGCCAAATACTTTATCTCATGATGGACTCAACCCACACTGAGGGCTTGTGAAAGACCCTTACTTCTCAGATGTCACAAATAAGAGCAGAATTAAAAACACACAACTAAAACAGAATAGAACAGAACGGAAAGGAATACATTGGAAAGAATACTTACTGGAAGTTGCTGGGCGTTCCGATGTCCGCCTTGGTCAGCTTCTTGCCCTTCTTTCCCTTCACCTTCTTCTCCTTCTTGTTGTTGTTGTTGACGCTGCTGCTCACCATGTTGAGCTGAGAGTTGTGGCCGTGGAACCGTGACATACTGCTGATCTCTGGATTCTTGATGTCCACCGTGGCCATGGGCAGGGCAGGGCCTAAGGAGGAACAGAAGAGTCAGAACTACAGTACCCACAATGCTACAGTCCGGGAGAGTCTAGGTCTGGGGGAGAGAGACCCGAGTGTCAGAACTAGGTAGTTTAAAATACCGATTACAAAATACTTTTGGATGTACATTTCATTAATGAGGCCTACTTCCATCATTGACCAACAATTAGTTCAATGAGAGGGCACACAGGGTGAGACAGTGGGTTGCCTTTAAACACCTGGAGAGTTTAGCCAACGTCACAACACACTACCTGCTACTGTGATCAAATTACAATCTCAGTAAGCACTCCTCGTGTAAAACCATCTCCTCTCTACAGCCTCCCATTAGGCTTAGGGCAGTCAGAGAGCTGTCTGCTGGTGGGACCACAGGGATAGACCAACACACAGCAAACAAGAAAAACAAAGCCACCACTACAACACTGCCTGGATGAGATTCGTGTGGAATCCTCACACTGAATACTATTTGCCACTACCTGTGGCTCACACGTCCTGTGACACCCACATAGTGGTCAATCCAAACTGAATTATATGGACATGACTGTCCTGACTCCCTAGCCACCTACCTCTGTGGCTGGAGTCCCCACGGGGGCTCTTTCTGATTGAGGGTGAGACTGAGGGACTACAGTCACAGTGAGTTCCGTCCCCCTTCCTCCACCCTCTGTCCCCCTTACACTCTCCGGCCGCTGCCATGTTGACGTCCAGCAGCATCTTACCCACCACGCCACAAGCGTGGTCCCCGTGGCGTAGCGAGAGGCGGGTAGCGAGGTCCGAGGGGGGCGCATATAGTTCCTCCTGGGGAAGGATCAGGCAGTGGAGGGTGGAGAGACACCCTCCCGGAAGCATCGCCCCTCCTCCTCCCCCCTCAGATAGGTCCTCAGAGGGAGAGGACAAGAAGGTGGTACAGAACATCATCTCAGAGCAATGGCAGAAGCATGGGGGGGGGGGGGGTGGCAAGACTACGTGGTGCTTAGTCCTGGGCTATAGCTCAGAGAGCCACTGATCCAAAGATCTACAGAATCAGAGAGACATCCCGAGCTATAGAACTAGAGAACCAACTCCAGGCGTTTCCAAAAACAGATCCAGAGAACCAGGTGGAGGAGCAACCAGAGAGAACAGGCAGAGCCAGGCAGACTAAGACCAAGGCAGACTAAGTTGTCAGACCCTCCGGCTGAGTGAGGTGGATAGGGGTTGGGCAAATGCCACAGCTACAGCTGGCCCCGCCTCCAAACAGAGTGCCCTCTCCTCACCCTCGCAACAGGGAGCACTGCCAGGTCCCAGCTCTACGAGCCAGACTCTTTCCCATACTCTCTCACCCCCTCCCTTCTGCCTTCCTCCCCTCTCCACCAGCATGCCAAACCACACCCCCAACTCCAGCCCACCTCTAATCCCAGCAAATCACAGTGCTGCTGGATTTTACATAACCATTAATGCCCACTGCTAATCCACCATAATCCCTGAGATTCTCTTAAACATGATGAATCTACATCAGAGAGAGAGAGAGGCTGGCTGGGAGACGGGACTCAGAGACAGCATGGAGAAGGAAGGAGAGATAGTGAGAAAAAGAGAGCGATAAGGCAACAGAAACTAACATTCTGGGTGAACGCGGTTAATTCCTATCTGCAGGGTCATTCTCACCTGTCATTATTGCAGACACTGAGACACCACAGACAAACCGCTGTATGGCCACAGGCAGAACACACCATGCCTGCTCGGCCAGAATGTTGTCTGTATGGGCACAGCCCAAGCCATGCCAGTCTGATCAAACTTCAAAGGACAGTTCTGGGCCATGCCATGCCATGTAAAAACATCACTCTCAGAAATCTGTTTACAGGTCACAAATGGCAAAAATGTCACCAATTCAGCCCCCCCCCCCTCACAACAACTCCTTCCATTCCGTGGCCAGTGCTGTGAGTGGACTGGGGTAGTGTGAGAGTTGTGAAGTAACTAACATTAGCAGCTGAATTAAATCCTCTTAGCCTGATTAAGCAGACCAGGAGTTGATTGGGGTGGCACGTTCTGCCCCCCCAGTAAGACCAGTACAACACTATGGGGAGCCAGGCACAGAGCAAACTAGCTTTGAAGTCCAATAGAATGCACCGTTGATAAGCGATTCCAAGGACTGCTATGAAAAGTGTGACACTAATGTCTCACCACAGCAAATCAACTTGACCAGTTCTCGAGAGCATCTCTGAAAGAGCTTTTGACTGTTATAGTATCTGTAGAGTAAGGAAAGCTCTGGTACTAAATGACATAAATTCAAGAAAAATGCCAATGAACTGTATCACCCCCAGCGTGTCTGGGTACTGATGAGGAGAATGACGCACCTCTTACACTCTACAAGGTTATATATATATATATATACAGTTGAAGTGGGAAGTTTACATACACCTTAGCCAAATACATTTAAACTCAGTTTCACAATTCCTGACATTTAATCCTAGTAAAAAGTCCCTGTTTTAGGTCAGTTAGAATCACCACTTTATTTTAAGAATGTGAAATGTCAGAATAATAGTAGAGAGAAAGATTTATTTCAGCTTTTTTTTTTCTTTCATCACATTCCCAGTGGGTCAGAAGTTGACATATTTGGTAGCATTGCCTTTAAATTGTTTAACTTAGGTCAAATGTTTTGGATAGCCTTCCACAAGCTTCCCACAATAAGTTGGGTGAATTTTGGCCCATTCCTCCAGACAGAGCTGATGTAACTGAGTCAGGTTTGTAGGCCTCCTTGCTCGCACACGCCTTTTCCAGGTCTGCCCACAAATGTTCTATAGGATTGAGGTCAGGGCTTTGTGATGGCCACAACTTTAGAAGTATGCTTGGGGTCATTATCCATTTGGAAGACCCATTTGCGACCAAGCTTTAACTTCCTGACTGATGTGGATATATTGAAGCAACATCAAGACATAATTCTCTTTCCTCATGATGCTATCTATTTTGTGAAGTGCACCAGTCCCTCCGGCAGGAAAGCACCCCCACAACATGATGCTGCCACCCCCGTGCTTCAGGGTTGGGATGGTGTTCTTTGGCTTGCAAGCCTCCCACGTTTTCCTCCAAACATAACGATGGTCATTTTGGCCAAACAGTTCTATTTCATCAGACCAGAGGATATTTCTCCAAAAAGTCTGATATTTGTCCCCATGTGCAGTTGCAAACCGTAGTCTGGCTTTTTTATGGTGGTTTTGGAGCAGTGGCTTCTTCCATGCTGAGCGGCCTTTCAGGTTACGTCGATATAGGACTCGTTCTATTGTGGATATAAATACTTTTGTACCGGTTTCCTCCAGCATCTTCACAAGGTCCTTCGCTGTTGTTCTGGGATTGATTTGCACATTTCGCAAAAAGTACGTTCATCTCTAGGAGACAGAAGGTGTCTCCTTCCTGAGCGATATGACGGCTGCGTGGTCCCATGGTGTTTATACTTGCGTACTATTGTTTGTACAGATGAACGTGGTACCTTCAGGCATTTGGAGGTATGCTCCCAAGGATGAACCAGACTTGTGGAGGTCTATTTCTTTTGATTTTCCCATGATGTCAAGTAAAGAGGCACTGAGTTTGAAGGTAGGCCTTGAAACACATCCACCGGTACACCTCCAATTGACTCAAATGATGTCAATTAGCCAATCAGAAGCTTCTAAAGCCATGACATTTTTTTTTATTTTCCAAGTTGTTTAAAGGCACAGTCAACTTAGTGTATGTAAACTTCTGACCCGCTGGAATTGTGATACAGTGAATTATAAGTGAAATAATCTGTCTGTAAACAATTGTTAGAAAAATTACTTACGTCATGCACAAAGCAAATGTCCTTACCGACATGCCAAAACTATAGTTTGTTAACAAGATACTTGTGGAGTGGTTGACAAACGAGTTAATGACTCCAACCTACGTGTATGTAAACTTCCGACTTCCAACTGTAGCCTCTTATCTATAGAATGTGGAGGTTGGCTGATTATTCATATGGCCTGGTTTGGAGTGTGTGATGGAGTGTGAGTGGTGTCACAGGAATGGTATTTTAAGATTGAGGGAGGGATCTGCTCAACGTCACTGTAGAACTGGCTTTCTGGAATGTGTATGCAGGATACCTAAGCATGTCCTGTAAAGAGGATTATGTACATAGAAATTGCTTCTCACCACTGATGCCACAGTCAGATTTACAGTACTTCCATACCCCTTATGGTTAAGATTAAGACTGGGGGGTAGGGTAGGTAATCTGTTAGTTAGGGGCTTGGGAGAGGTGTTCTCTCTGAGACAACCTGCTTTCAGTGGATTATCCAATGGCTTTACACGGGAACCATTCAATCAAAGCCACGTGGGGACGAGTGCGTTTGTTTACGTGCATGTATATTTTAAGTCAAATCATTTCAGGGTTATTTGATTAAAAACTTAGTGATTCGATTTCTGGTTAACCTCAAAATGATTTTCCAAAAAAAAAATAAAGACTCATGAAGGACCTACCATTTCGACCTACCATTTTGACCTACCATTTTGACGTCTTTTTTTCTGTAAAACAAAATGTATAGAATTAAACTCCTGTATAGTGCTGTGTGTTAGTGAAATGTAAGGGATTGTATGGAGATACAGGTGAGTACGGATCAAAGAGGAACTCTTCTGTAAGCAGGGGGGGGGGGGGGGGGCGGACGGAGTTAGTTAGTTTATAAGCAGCATGGATGCGCGCGTGTGTGTGGGGATTGATTGTCAAGCGTACGTGTGCGAGTTAGTGATTTACCAGAACGATCACAGACTGACTGACAAGACAGAGCTTAAATCTAAAAAGAGGATCATCCATACAGAAACTGCATCGACTCTTGCTGGTTTGGGACAGAGGACAAACAGTCCTGAACTTGTCATTATAGCAAGCTGGTCTCCATGAGCACTTCAAAAAGAGGCACGGAAGAGCACTGTTGCCCCTGGACAATGATCTTAGCTGATCAGGCACATGTTTATGTTAGGATTTAGTAGAGGGTGAAGCTGATTCTAGATCTGCTCCCCTTCTACTGGAGCAAAAGCCCTTAACTGTGGGCCAGAGAGAGCGAGAGCTGCCAATTGAACAATCAGGAAGGAGATGGCATAGAAAGAAGGAGAGATCCATATCTCAAAATTGAGAGGATCTGTCCAAACACTAGCAGACCAAGCTACGGTCAGAGAGAGGGAGGAGATGGTTTCAATATCAGAGATCCGAGGTCAGTAGAATCAAAGATGGCATCGGTAGGTAGTAGTCACCAGATTTTCTCTGTCGTCTCCCAAGCAGGTCCTCGACGGCTCCCCGGAAAAGCTTGGCCTCCTCCTCGTTGGCGAAGTTCAGTCCCATCTGGCACGACTACACACACACACACAGGAAGTGGAATGTCATAAGAACGAACAACACTGCAGGCTTCAAAAGACAGCGCACACACAGGTTTTTGCCATAAAGAAAATGACCACATGACATGTGAAAGGACTTGGCTGGAGCAAAGCACATCAAGTACATAGAGAAAGGGGATAACTCACGTCTCCTGCGAATGTGAAGAAGTAAGATTTGGGAAAAGTGATCGAGAAGTTGTTGTAGAGCTCCTGCTCTAACATGCTTCTACCCTCCTGTGGCGAGAGAGACAGAGTGTGTGGATGTAATTATTATTATATACATTGGTTTTAATCTATGTTTGGTCACATACATCAGATAGGTGTGGTGAAATGTGTTGTTTTACAGTGTGAACTAAACCCACCTTCATGTCGAACACCCTGATAAAGTAGGATCGTGCTGGGTTGTCTTTGACCAGACAGGCTACACCACAGCACTTCTTGGTCCAGGCTGAGTTCCTGTCTGCTGAGTATACCTGCACCACCGCTGAACATAGCGACTGCAGGAGAGAGAAAGGCACAAGGTGTTAATATAACCAAATGCATTCAACTGAAATGTGTCTTCAGTATTTAACCCAACCCTTATGAATCAGAGAGGTGCGGGGGGGGCTGCCATAACCGACATCCACGTCTTCGGAGCCCAGGGAACAGTGGGTTAAATGCCTTGCTCAGGGGAAGAATATATTTTTCCCTTGTCAGCTCGGGGAATCGATCCAGCAACCTTTCAGTTACTGGCCCAACCCCCACGAACAGTAAGTCGCTCTGGATAAGAGTCGCCTAAATTACTAAAATGTCAAATGGATGTAATAGGGATTTAACAGACTCACAGACTCTCAGTCTATATTTTACAGTGAAGCAGTGTTGGCCAGGTCTCCCTTTAAAAATATGTATTTGACCTCAATGGAATCAACTTCCTGCTTTAAAAAGGTAGACTCAAGGATGCAAGTATACACAATAACAGGGCAACTTCCTCAACAACTAAGAGGGTTGAAGCGCGAGCCTAAACTTCTCTGCTGTTTTGGTCCTGTAGAGATCACGCTGTAACAGTGTGAAGCGCACCCGTGCATGTGCGCAGATACTCTGACCGCGCAACATTTTGCATCGCGCTCATCTCAATATCTGCTCAGGGCAACCTCATCTCGCCAAGTCGAACTTTAAATAAAAAAGGTTAGAAAATAATGTATGCGCAGAAACACTACTACAGAGGTGTGACAGCACTGGCAGAGTTTAGACTGCCGCAGCGCAGTTCATTTCTCTGCAGGACTAAAGTCACCCTGTCCTCTTGTGTGCCAGTACTGTCCTCTGTATTGCTTACTGACATCTCAGCAGTCTCCTCACGCAGGATGGTAAAGTAGCCTGTCAGGCTGCCAAAAAAAAGTGGTGAATATACTCTTGTCATTTACTTATAGTAATGTGAGGACGACAGGAAGGATGGCCTGTCATAACGTGTCTTTATTGTTGGCAGCAGTGTGTGTCTCACCGTAACAGCCTCTACGCCCTTCTCTATAGGACCGAGCTGTCACACCGCTGACTGACTCCGACAGCAGACATGTCAGTAATGCATCTAGACCTAGAAGCTCTAGACCAGGGCAGCCCAACCCTCTTCCTGGAGATCTACTGTCCAACCCTAATTTAGCATATCTGAGTAGAATCAGGTGTGTTAAATTAGGGTTGGACTGAAAACCCACAGGACGGTAGATCTCCAGGAAGAGGGTTGGGCAGCACTGTACTAGGAGGCGGCCGTCTCAGGGAACAGAGTGGTTACCAAGTGAAGCTGCTGCAGCAATGCAAACAATGTCCGCAGCTCTTTGAAGATAACTTGTCATAAAGATAAAGGGCTAGCTCAAACAGAGCTAACTGGAGAGTTATTGCCAAGTATCTCATGGTCTTAGACGGATGTGGCCAGGCCTTCCTTCCATGCCCATTATGTGTGATCCTGCTGGGTCAGACAGGCCTGCAGCAGAACCCTCTGACTCAGCAGGGCTGGATGTCAGGCTCCACTACACAGACTCAAGATCAGGGCCCGGTTTCCCGATACCGAGAGAACGACGCATCGTAAACCTACAACAGCCGAAAGCCAAAAACACCACACGGCAAGAATGTTCGCTAAGTACATCGTTAGACAAATTACAAAGCCCAGTGGTCACCAACCTTCTGAGTCAACATGCATGCCGAGATCTACCGCTCTGATTTTTTACTAACATGACTTAAAAATGTAAGCCTATGCAACATTAACCAATTAAAAACAGTTCTGTGGTAATGAGGTTTGTGCAGTAGGCTATAGGACCAATACATTATCACTGCATATTGGCTTTGCTTGAATTTACCTGCCAGTGCATTGTTGTTCGGGACATTTAAAAAATATATTCAACATTTGAGGTAGGCTATATGATCACACTGGTAATACATCCATTGTTGTATTACTTGTGAGGCACATTTGAATAATTTGCTTTTAAACTTTACTGGGCTGGTGGTGCCTGCACCTGGTGGTCAGTCTCATCGGAGAGAGAGAGCAGCAGACTGAGGGTCCGTCTCTCAACATCCCTCCGCTCTCCCTTTCCTCCACTGACAGAAACCAAAAAGGGACACAGTCTTCCAGCCGATGACGAAACTCAAGTCGCACCGCATTATTTCTGCCTCATGCACAAATTCATGTTGTTACTCCTATTAACAGAGAAAAGTGAAATATTCCTTGATATTAAAAAAAGACCCAAGCCGCTAATAACAACGCAAGCCTATATATACACACACTTTCCTACTAATTAATTGCTGCTGCACTGCTTGTTGTAGCGCTGAGTGGAAATAGGAAGAACGCGCATTATGGGTTATAAAAGTGTTGACTACAAAGTGTTGACAGTTCTGAGTAAGAACTTAAACATGAACTCCCTCATAAAAACAGCATCTCTTTGCTGTATTCGTTGACAGTCTCTCTAGTCACAGCTTTAAACGTTTTGAAATCTCACCGTATCAATTTTGCCGTAGCTTTCTTTTATGCCTGCTAAATTACTGCAGACTCGGTCATCTGAGCAATCGGATTGGCCAGCAATGGCATAGAGCACTTGATTTCCTCTCCAGGCCCACCGGGAAGGCAGAGTTTGTACCTTCAGACACATGAAATGGCAACAGTTTGCCTACCTGGCACGCAGGACAGCTGAATTGGCTGCACCTACCACCAACAGCCCGGGACTAATAAAACATTTGAAAAAAGGAACACAGGTGTTTGTTTTTTTTTCCACAAAAATATTTGGCGATTGACTAGAAATGCCTTGGAGATCGTCAAGTGTTTCAGACTGAATTCAAAGTTGACTAAATAGATTATTTTTCTCACCCATCTACACACAATACCCCATCATGACAAAATTAATAATTTTGGGGAAACATTTTTGCAAATGTATTAAAAATTTTATACAGAAATATTAAGTATTCACACACCTGAGTGGATACTTTGTAGAAGCCCCTTTGGCAGCGTTTTCAGGTCTTGCCATAGTTTATGACTTAAATATACTTGAAAATCTAACTCGGCCCCTCAGGAACATTCATCGTCTTCTTGGTAAGCAACTAGTGTAGATTTGGCCTTGTGTTTTAGTTATTGTTCTGCTGAAAAGTGAATTAATCTCCCAGCGTCTGGTGGAAAGCAGACAAACAGGTTTTCCTCTAGGATTTTACCGGTGCTTAGCTCTATTCAGTTTCCTAGTCCTTAATGATTAAAAGCATACCCATAACATGATGCAGCCATCACAATGCTTGAAAGTGGTACTCAGTAATGTATTGGATTTGTCCAAAACTTAACACTTTGTATTCTGAACAAATTTAATTGCTTTGTCGTATTTTTTGCAGTTTTCCTTTATTGCCATGTTGCAAACAGGATGCATGTTTTAGAAAATGTTTATTCTGTACAGGCTTCCTTCTTTTCACTCTGTCAATTAGGTTGGTATTGTGGAGTAACTACAATGTTGTTCATCCATTCTCAGTTCTCCCATCACAGCCATTAAACTCTAACGGTTTTAAAGTCACCAATGGCCTCATGGTGAAATCCCTAAGCGGTTTCTTTCCTCTCAGGCAACTGAGTTAGGAAGGACGCCGGTATCTTTGTAGTGACTGGTTGTATTGATACACCATCCACAGTGTAATTAATAACTTCACCATGCTCAAGGGGATATTCAAGATCTGCTTTTTATCCATCTACCTTCTTTGCAAGGCACTGGAAACCCTCCCTAGTCTTTGTGGTTAAATCTGTGTATGCAATTCCCTGCTTGACTAAGGGACCTTACAGATAAGTGTATGTTTGGGGTATAGAGATGAGGTAGTCATTCAAAAATCACGTTAAACACTATTACTTCACACAGAGTGAGTCCATTCAACTTATTACGACACTTGTTAAGCAAATGTTTACTCCTGTACTTATTTTGGCTTGCCATAACAAAGGGGTTGAATACTTAGTGACATTTTAAAACATAATTCCACTGACATTATGGGGTATTGTGTGTAGGCCAGTGTAAAAAAAAAAACAAATACATTTAGTCCATTTTAAATTCAGGCTGTAACAAAATGTGGAAAAAGTCAAAGGGTGGGAATACTTTCTGAAGGCACAGAATGTACATAGCATCCTCAGTTACCTAGTACCCCTGCATTCAACTCGGTACTGGTAGTCCCTGTCTCATTGCCATGTTATTTTTACTCACTGTGTATTTATTCCTCATGTCACCATTTTTATTTGATCTTTAACTCTGCATTGTTGGAAAAGGACCCGTAAATAAGCATTTCACTATTAGTCTACACCTGTTGTTTTCGAAGCATGTGACAAATACAATTTGCCTGAAAATGTATTTCAATATGACTCAAATATATATGTACACGTTGCCTATTTACACTATATATCCAGAGTATGTGGACATCCCTTCAAATGAGTGGATTTGGCAATTTTAGGCACACCAATTGCTGATAGGTGTATAAAAATCAAGCACACAGTCATGCAATCTCCATAGACAAACAATGACAGTAGAATGGCCTTACTGAAGAACTCGGTGACATTCAACGTGGCACCATCATAGGATGCCACCTTTTCTGCAAGTCAGTTGATCAAATTTCTGCCCTGCTAGAGCTACGCCGGTCAACTGTACATGCTGTTATTGTGAAGTTGCTCCTAAACGTTTCTACAACGGCTCAGCGGCAAAGTGGTAGGCCACACAAGTTTATAGAACGGGACCATTGAGTGCTGAAGCACGCAAAAATCGGCTGTCATTGGTTGCAACACTCACTACAGAGATCCAAACTACCTCTGGAAGCAACGGCCGCACAATAACTTTTCGTCTGGAGTTGAAATGGGTTTCCATGGCCGAGCAGCCGTACAAAAGCTTAAGGTCACCATGTGCAATGTCAAGCGTTGGCTGGAGTGATGGAAAGCTCGCCGCCATTGGATTCTGGAGCAGTGGAAACTAATCTGGGTTTGGCGGATGCCAGGAGAACACTACCTGCCCAATGCCAACTGTAAAGTTACGTGGAGTAGGAATAATGGTCTGGGGCTGCAGGGTAGCCTAGTGGTTAGAGCGTTGGACTAGTAACCAAAAAGTTACAAGTTCAAATCTGTCGTTCTGCCCCTGAACAGGCAGTTAACCCACTGTTCCTAGGCCGTCATTGAAAATAAGAATTTGTTCTTAACCGACTTGTCTAGTTGAAAAAAGGTTTAAAAATATATAAATAAAAAATAAATAAAAAAGGTTTGGACTAGGCCTACAATTACATTCCAGATGATTCTGTGCTTTGCGGCAACAGTTTGGAGAAGGCCCTGTTACTGTTTCAGCATGACAATGCCCTCATGCACAAAGTGAGGTCCACTCAAAAATGGTTTGTTGAGATTGGTGTGGAAGAAATTTGACTGGCCTGCACAGAGCCCTGACCTCAACTCCATCGAACACCTTTGGGATGAATTAGAACGCAGACTGCGAGCCAGGCCCAAATCCCCCAACATCCGTGCCCGACCTCACTAATGCACTTGTGGCTGAATGGAAGCAAGTCCCGGCAGCAATGTTCCAACATCTAGCGGAAAGCCTTCCTAGAAGACTGGAGGCTGTTATAGCAGCAATGTTCCAACATCTAGCGGAAAGCCTTCCTAGATGACTGGAGGCTGTTATAGCAGCAATGTTCCAACATCTAGCGGAAAGCCTTAACAGAAGAGTGGAGGCTGTTATAGCAGCAAAGGGGGGACCAACTCCATATAAACGCCCATTATTTTGGAATGAGATGTTTGATGAGCAAGTGTCCACATACATTACCAAAAGTATATTTTAATGCAGTCATCTAGGGTTACATTTTAAGCTTTTTACGCTTCACTTGTTTGTAACAATTGCAAATATTTTGGCAACTTTGTAGGCCTGTGTGTAGACAACTATGTTCCAAAGTTGTTGGTCACAGTCAGACAGAAACATCTTGATCGTCGGTGAATAAAGTGAAGCAACACTGTTTTACAAGTGGTCTTAGGCAGTTGGTAAATAACAAGCGCTTTCAAGTGAAACTTTAGTAACAATGGTTTTGGGAAACAGCACAGAGATTTACCGATGCTCCTATGAAGGTTCTAAAGATGAACTTAGCCTTAAAATGTTATTGGAAAACGGGACCCAGGTTCTTCCCCAAGTTCACTAGCCTCCTCGCAGAGGGGTTCAGGCCAATTACCCTGCAGATGAAAGGCAGGCCAGAGCAGAAAGTGGTAAAGCAAGTTCACGAGAACGCCTAGTAGCTAACTACACACAGATGGGTAAGAGCTGTGCAGTGTCTGGGGAACATGAAGCTTTCTAGCCTAGACTACATTTCAAAGAAAGCAATACATGTCCGTGCTCATCTAGCTGGCTGTGCCCACAACGGGACAAAGACAGTGAGGTCACAGAGAGCTGAGCAATTTCATCTATCAGACTCTCGAGCTCTGATCACAAGTGGCAGCCTCAACGAGCCCCACTGGCCACAGGAAGCACCCAGTCCCAGTGACATCATCAAAGCTCGCCATGGCACCACTCACCAGGCTGCTGGTGCTACTACACACTACAGCCAGTAGGACTGTAGAGGGCTCACAGGGAAAACGAACAAACAGGATGTTGAATGTACGGTAAGTGTGCATCATTCATCCATGTCCTGACAGTTTTTCCCATGAGCCTAAAAAGTGGGATTGGGTAGGAATGGCTAGGGTTGGGAAGGACAGAAAGAGAGGGGGGAAAGTCAGAGTGTAGTTGGGGAGGAGTAGAGACTGGAGAGTAGTAGGAAATACAGAGACTGGTGTTGGGAGGCAGAGGCCCAGAGTAGGGGTGGTAAGGGGAGGCCGAAGTGGGGAAAGTGGGAACAGGGAAGAGGTTGGGAAGGAGAGTATGAGGTAAAGATCAAAGGCACATTTTCGCCACTCCAGCACAAAACACTGAAGGAGGTTGACCACTGCACTTCCTGCTGGAGAGGACTGCTGATCAGGCAGTCTCTGTGTCTCTGTCTCACTCACACAGAATGCGAATTGGATAGCTTCCACCTCTAGCCCGGTGCTGATAGTAAAAAGTGAAGCAGTAGGAATACCAATGAGTTGAATGTCAGTGAAGCCACATCAACACAGGCTGGACCTCTCACATATGTGATTCATCATCTGGCAGGGCCTGCGTTTCAGAGTGTGCTGCTCACTGTTTGTATGTATGAATCACTGAAAGAGAGTGGAGTGACAGAGTGATAGAGACCAAGATAGAGACACAGAGAGAGGCCCTGAGCTGAAATCCACTGACACAGCTCTGGTTCCAACTAGCACATAACATCCATGTCTCAACAGGCAACAGGTATTAGACATTAGCTTCTGGCTCAGCTAGCATAACTTGCCTTCAACAACTGGAATAAGCCAAAGGTTAAACACAGAAGCAGGGGCTGTTCAGTGTTCAGTTCTCTGTGGAGGAAGAGAAAAGACAGCAGCTTCCTACATTTTCTTCTCTAGCTACATGAGACCATTACATAACAAGCAATCGCTCACTTCTCACAGATTTTAACAAGAGCGTTTTCATGAGGAGAGCGAGGCAGGAATGTCACTCACGCAACTGCCTGGGCTGTCTCACATGGTGAGTGACATGGCCTGGATGTCTGTGGAATGATGTCATTGGCTGTGTATGCAGGTGTACAACAGGTGCAGAGACACACCTGGGACAGGTATGACTGTGACAGACAGGTAGGAGGCGAGACTCTTCTGGCCCACCACGTGAGAAAGAGGAAGTAACCGAAGACGACTTCCTCAACACCATCTTAGCCTACTTTGTGAACATGACAAAAGGTGACATGACTCAAAGCCAGATGATATGGGGAGGTAGCAAAGGGTGTGGTAACGTGGCATGGGAAAGTTACTACCGAGATAAAAACTATCAACGCACCTACTCTGGAGAAACTGTAGGCTCAACCAACTTAGTTTCAAACATTACACAACACAGCCTTGACCCATATCCATGAGGAAATCTGATTAAACCACATTCCTGATGAACTGATTAACAGCCTTAAATGGCATCCAATTGTATCAACCAACCTGGTGTTTACAGGTAGCTCATACCTGCATGTATTGTAAAATAAGGGGGGGGGGGGGGGGCATTCTCTCTCTGAACTGACCTCGGATTACATTAGCCTACCATCCAAGGTAGATCAAGATGACACACTGGGGTGTAAAAACAGCAAATAGATACTGTATACCTATTTTGTTGACATAAGTCTAGGCCTTTACAATGCTATTGTACATTACACCAACTTAAATACCCGAGGTTAAAGGGCGCAATCAATGCACATCACGTTTCAAGAGGACACATTGTTTCTATTGAAATATAATTTCCTGGCCGGGTCAAATTATAACAAAACGCGTTATATAATATAATTTCTCAAGCGGTCACATTAAATAGAGTCCCTGCCCATCAGAGCTAATTTGCTACAGTGATACACTGTAACGCTACATTGGACACATTCTTCACTGATTGCCGCATCTCAAAAACCGAGGAGAGCAATCAACTGAACTGAATTGTGTGATTGCCTATGACAAAGTATTGTGTGGACAACAGAACAATGCATGCCAGACAGATTGTTCAGAACACAAAGGCTGTTCTGAACACACAGGCTGCTTCCGAAATCAGCCAAGACATTATGCAACTTCAGTACGAAAAATATTCGTAGTCAGGTTGATGAGTTTAGCAGATCCTAACACTGGCCCAGGTCTAGGCCAACTAAACCGAGCAGCACATTCTTGTTAACAGTGGTTTGCCTCTTCTGGGTGCTATGCAGGTGTGTCAGGGAACACCCGAGGCCTCGGGGCTTGACTGAAACTTTCTACCGCCCAAATGTCACTATGTCCCGGGATATCAAGACTTATTTTTCCCTACCCCTGTTCCACCAATCTAGCCAGTGCCAGTGGCGAGAGTTGTTTCCCTTCGATTGTTATATCAAACATATTGAGGCATCAATTACAGAGGCTTCAATTAATCCTGAAACGGGTAAACATCATTCACGAGCAATTAGTAAAGAAAGTATAACAACTGATAAACTTACGGTGCATTTTCTGCCGAGGTAATTGAAGAGACAGTCGTTCTCTTGTGGGGTTAGCAGTTTGGATGCACTGTTAGCGGGCCGCCGTTGCGGCAGATGGCCACTCATTATTGACAATCAACCAAAAGGTGTGTTATGATTCCGATTCGACGTTGTAAGAAACCCAAATAAACAGTCATTGATCTCCCGTGGCCTGCAACCGGACCCTCACATCGATGCACGTTTGTTCACTTCCCGATAGAAACAGCTTTAGTATGATATTATGTTCGTTAGTCCCAAACACAACGTAAGGTCCTCCTTCAATCCAAATTATGAGAACATTCCTGCAACGTCTTGCATATGGTAGATACTAAACTTTAATCAGAACTCCAGCGCAAGTAGCGGCAGATTTGTGACTCAATCCAACATGGCAGTCTTTGGGAATAAACCAAAAACGTAACAGGGGGAGTGCGCACTTTTGAAATGCACGACTAGATCATTTTGAGAGCATTAAACGGTTATGTTACACAACATTTATCACATAAAATGTATTATCTTTATAATAAAATTAAAATATATTAAAATATGTCAAAAGAAGCACAATTAAAATATGTTTTGAGAGAATGGTACAATCCAGCCAATGTTTATACCAAAGATTCTTATAACTAACCCAAATTAGACCAGAGCGTGTCGTATGAAATGGGAACAAAATAATCATATTGGCCAAAACGAGCAAAGAGGTGGGGCGAAGGCAGGCACGAACTAGTGAAATCCTATTGGCGCGTTCTAGCATTTATTTACATATTTCCTTTGGGGAACGCTTACTATGTGAAGTGCGCATGTGCCATAACGCTATTCGACCCTTGCATTCCTTCGAAACAACAATTTTTTTTAACCTTGGCAAAGGGTAAAGTCTGCAAAACGCAGTCCACTCTGTTTGTTACAGATTCTGGTTCTGAAAACAGAAAATTGTATGGGAGGTCAAATGTTAAATTGATGACAACATTTGCAGAATTTTACCAAAATTCGTCTCACTCCTTCTCCCAATTCCGGTCACTGGGCTTCCTCTCATCACCATATTTGGTAGTGAATGGAAATGCCAACCAGAGGCTTCACATTTATACATCTGGTGAAATATCTGGTTTATACTATCTCGCTTTACTGGAATTCAGCGAAGTGGACACGTGCAAAACGGAGCAGAGACAGAAAGCGCGGATTGTCAAATTGATGCTATGGTATTTATGCCGCATTCTCCTACTAGTCTGAACTAGGAAACCCGGACATTTCCAACTTGCTAACAGGTTGTACACATGCTGCGTTCAACCAGTTATTAAATTGAAAATGTCAGAGTTTCCTAGTTCAGACTAGAAAGTGAACACAGCATTACCATGAGGATAAGTATGAAATTAGGCTATGGTGGAGTAGGCCTAGGCCCAATGACTGCATATGACTGGACAAATCAAAGTTTATTAACACAAATTTGTAGATGATGTTATCACAGGTACAGTGAAATGCGTGTGTTTCTAGGTTAACAGTGCAGTAATAATACATAGACAACAATTTGCACATAATCCAAAAGTAAAAACAAAGACATTAAGAAATATCAGAATGAGCTATGTCAGATTCCAGAATATAAATATATAGGCTATATGCCTTCGGAAAGTATTCCGACCTCTTCACTTTTTCCACATTATATTACATTACAACCTTATTCTAAAATGATTAAATAAACAATTTTACTCAGCAATCTACACACAATACCCCATAATGCCGAAGCGAAAACAGGTGTTAATACATTTTTGCTAATTTATTAAAAAAAAATACAAAACACAAATAACTAATTTACATAAGTATTCAGACCCTTTGCTATGAGACTCGAAATTGAGCTCAGGTGCATCCTGTTTCCATTGATCATCCTTGAAATGTCTCTACAAGTCCACCTGGTAAATTAAATTGATTGGACATGATTTGGAAAGGCACACACTGTTCTATATAAGGTCCCACAGTTGACAGTGCATGTCAGAGCAAAAACCAAGCCATGAGGATGAAGGAATTGTGTGTAGAGCTCCGAGACAGGACTGTGTCGAGGCACAGATCTGTGGAAGGGTACCAAAAACATTCTGCAGCATTGAAGGTCCCCAAGAACACAGTGGCCTCCATCATTATTAAATGGAAGATGTTTGGAACCACCAAGACTCTTCCTAGAGCTGGCCACCTACCAAAACTGAGCAATCAGGGGAGAAGGGCCTTGGTCAGGGAGGTGACCAAGAACCTGATGATCACTCTGACAGAGCTCTAAAGTTCCTCTGTGGAGATGGGAGAACTTTCCAGAAGGACAACCAACTCTGCAGCACTCCACCAATCAGGCCTTTATGGTAATGGCCAGAGGAAGCCACTCCTCAGTAAAAGGCACATGACAGCTCGCTTGGAGTTTGCCAAAAGGCACCTAAATAACTCTCAGACCATGAGAAACAAGATTCCAAGATTGAACTCTTTGGCCTGAATGCCAAGCGTCACATCTGGAGGAAACCTGGCACCATCCCTACGGTGAAGCATGGTGGTGGCAGCATAATGCTGTGTCGATACTTTTCAGTGGCAGGGACTGGGAGACTAGTCAGGATCGGGGCAAAGATGAACTTAGCAAAGTACAGAAAGATCCTTGATGAAAAACATGCTCCAGAGCACTCAGGACCTCAGACTGGAATGAAGGTTCACCTTCCAACAGGACAATGACCCTAAGCACACAGCCAAGGCAATGCAGGGGTGGCTTTGGTACAAGTCTCTGGATGTTCTCAAGTGAGTCTGGACTTAAACACGATCAAGCATCTCTGGAGAGACCTGATAATAGCTGTGCAGCAACGCTCCCCATCCAACCTGACAGAGATTGAGAGGATCTGCAGAGAAGAATGGGAGAAACTTCCCAAATACAGGTGTGCCAGGCTTGTAGCGTCATACCCAAGAAGAATTGATGCTGTAATCGCTGCCGAAGGTGTGTCAACAAAGTACTGAGTAAAGGGTCTGAATACTTGTGTAAATTATTTTTAAAAATCGAAACCTGTTTTTGCTTTGTCATTATGAGGTATGTTTAGATCGATTACGAGAAGAAAAATAAACTATTTAAATCAGTTTTACAATTAAGGTTGTAATGTAACAAAATGTGGAAAAAGTCAAGTGGTCTGAATACTGACTATACCAAACATTACGGGAACACCTTTCTAATATTGAGCTGCACCCACCTCTTTTGCCCTCAGAACAGCATCAATCATCGGGGCATGGACTCCACAAGGTGTCGAAAGAATTCCACAGGGATGCTGGCCAATGTTGACTCCAATGCTTCCCGTAGTTTTGTCAATGTCACGCCTTGACCTTAGAGATCCTTATTATCCTCTATGTTTGGTTAGGTCAGGGTGTGACTCGGGTGGAAAATTCTATGTTTTCTGTTTCTTTGTTTTTGGCCAAGTGTGGTTCCCAATCAGAGGCAACTGTCTATCGTTGTCTCTGATTGGGGCTCATACTTAGGCAACCCTTTTTCCCACCATTAGGTTGTGGGATCTTGTTTTCTGTTGAGTTTCTGTAGCCTGACAGAACTGTACGCTTTCGTTTTTTGACTGGTGTATTTTGTTTGGTGTCATCAATAAGGATACGATGTACGCCTACCACGCTGCGCCTTGGTCTCCTTCTACCAACGAGAGCCGTTGCAGTCAAGTTGGCTGGATGTCCTTTAGATGGTGAACCATTCTTGATACACATGGGAAACTGTTGAGTGTGAAAAACCCAGCAGCGTTGCAGATCTTGACACAAACCGGTGCGCATGGCACCTACTACCATACCCAGTTCAAAGGCACTTAACATGTTTTGCTTGCCCATTCACCCTCTGAATGGCACACATACACAATCAATGTCTCAATTGATTTCTTACAAATCCTTCTTGCCTGTCTTCTTCCCTTCATTTACACCGAAGTGGATTTAACAAGTGAAATCAATAACGGATCATAACTTTCACCTGGCCAATCTATGTCAAGGAAAGAGCAGGTGTTATTCATGTTTTGTATACTCAGAGTATACAGTGGATTTGGAAAGTATTCAGACCACTTGACTTTTTCCACTTTGTGATGTTACAGCCTTATTCTAAAATTGATTGAATCATTTTTTTCCCTCATCAATCTGCACACAATATCCCATAATGACAAAGCAAAAACAGGTTTTTAGAACATTTTGCTAATGTATTAAACAAACTGAAATATCACATTTACATACAGTACTAGTCAAACGTTTGGACACCCCTACTAATTCAAGGGGTTTTCTTTACTTTGACTATTTTCTACATTGTAAAATAATAATGAAGTCATCAAAACTGACATAACACATATGGAATCATGTAGTAACCAAAAAAGTGTTAAACAAATCAAAATGTATATTTTTGTCACGCCCTGACCGTAGATTGCTTTGTATGTTTCTATTTTTAGTTTGGTCAGGGTGTGATGTTTTATTCTATGTTTGTATTTCTATGCGTTTGGCCTGGTATGGTTCCCAATCAGAGGCAGCTGTCAATCGTTGTCTCATACTTAGGCAGCCTGGTTTCGCCCTTGAGTTGTGGTTAGTTGTTTTCTGTTTATCACCTGACAGAACTGTTTCGTTCTCGTTAGTCCTCATTGTTATTTTGTTTAGTGTTCAGTTTTGATTACATTTACAACATGAACACTTACCATGCTACACCTTGGTCCTCTCCTTCTTCCACCTGCGACGACCGTTACAATGTTCTTCAAAGTAGCCACCATTTGCCTTGATGACAACTTTGCACATTCCTGGCATTCTCTCAACCAGCATCATGAGGAATGCTTTTCAAACAGTCTTGAAAGAGTTCCCACATATGCTGAGCACTTGTTGGCTGCTTTTCCTTCAGTCTGCGGTCCAACTCATCCCAAACCATCTCAATTGGGTTGAGGTTGGGTGAATGTGGAGGCCAGATCATCTGAGGAAGCACACCATCACTCTCCTTCTTGGTCAAATAGCCCTTACACAGCCTGGACGTGTGTTGGGTCATTGTCCTATTGAAAAACAAATGAGAGTCCCACTAAGCTCAAAGTAGATGGGATGGTGTATCACTGCAGAATAATGTGGTAGCCATGCTAGTTAAGTGTGCCTTGACTTCTAAATAAATCACAGACCGTGTCCCCAGCAAAGCACCCCCATAACATCACACCTCCTCCTCCATGCTTCACGGTGGGAACCACACATGCAGAGATCATTCGTTCACCTACTCTGCGTCTCATAAAAACACGGCGGTTAGAATCAGAAATCTCAAATTTGAACTCGTCAGACCAAAGGACAGATTCTAATGTCCATTGCTCGTGTTTCTTGGGCCAAGCAAGTCTCTTCTTATTATTCGTACCCTTTAGTAGTGGTTTCTTTGCACCAATTCGACCATGAAGGCTTGATTCACGCAGTCTCCTCTGAACAGTTGATGTTGAGATGTGTTTGTTACTTGAGCTCTGTGAAGCATTTACTTGGGCTGCAATCTGATGTGCAGTTAACGCTAATGAACTTATCCTCTACAGCAGAGGTAACTCTGGGTCTTCCTTTCCTGTGGCGGTCCTCATGAAAGCTAGTATCATCATAGCGCTTAATGATTGGCTCAAACGCATTAAGAAGGACAGAAATTCGATAGATTAACTTTTAAGAAGGCACACCTGTTAATTAAAATACATTCCAGGTGACAACCTCAAGAAGTTGGTTGAGAGAATGCCAAGAGAGTGCAAAGCTGTCATCATGGCAAAGGGTGGCTACTTTGAAATATCTTGGTGGTTCTAAACTTCTTCCATTTAAGAATGATGGAGGCAACTGTGTTCTTGGGGACCTTCAATGCTAAATACGTTTTTTGGTAACATCTCAAGATGATCAATGGAAACAGGATGCACCTGAGCTGAGTCATAGGTGGACTATGGGGTCTGAATGGTGGGTCTGAATACTTATCTAAATGAGGTATCAGTTTTTTAAATATATATTTGCAAACATTTCTAAAATGCTGTTTTCGCTTTGTCATTATGGGGTGTTGTGTGTAGATTGATGAGGAAAATTGTTTATTTAATCCACTTTAGATTAAGGCTGTAATGTAACAAAATGTGTAAAAAGTCAAGAGGTCTGAATACTTTCCGAATGCACTGTATAATGGTGTGTACAGACAGTATAGACAGTATATGAATAGAAAAGTTATTTACTGCAGTAGTTATATAGGATGAGCCATGAATAGAATGAGGTATATACATATAAAATGGGTAAAACGATATGTAAACATTATTAAAGTGACCAGTGTTCAATGACTATGTAGATAGGGAAAAGCAGTCTCGCTTTAAGGTAGAGTATCGGGGTGGAGACCGGCTAGTGGTGACTGTTTAACAGTCTGATGTCCTGGAGATAGAAGCTGTTTATCAGTCTCTCAGTCTCAGCTTTGATCCAGCTGTAATGTCTGCTCCTTCTAGATCATAATACTGTATGTGTCAAACTCGTTCCATGGATGGTCGAGTGTCTGCGGGTTTTCGTTCCTCCCTTGTACTTGATTGATGAATTAAGGTCACCAGTTAGTAAAGAACTCCCCTCACCTAGTTGTCTAGTTCTTAACTGAAAGTAAAAACCAACAACCCGCAGACACTATGCCCTCCATGGAATGACTTTGAAACCTCTGTTCTATATCGATGGTGGCGGGGTGAACAGGCCGTGACTCGGGTGGTTGGGGTTCTTGATTATATTCTTAGCCTTCCTGTGACACCAGGTGTTGTTAGATGTCTTGGAGGGCAGGCAGTGTGCCCCAATTTCAGGTTGTCAGTGATGTGATCACAGAAGAACAGCCGTTGACCCTCTCCACTGCAGCTCCATCGATATGGATTGGGGGTGTGTTCCCTCTGCTGTCTCCTACAGTCCACGATCAGCTCCATTGTTTTGCTGACATTAAAGGAGAGGTTCATTTCCTAATACCACTCTGCCAGGGCTTGTCATTGTTGGTAATCAGGCTTACTGCTGTTGTGTCATCAGCAAACCTGATGATTGAGTTGGAGATGTGCTTGGCCATGCAGTCATGGGTGAACAGGGAATACAGGAGGGGGCTGAGCACGCCCTTCTGTGGGGATCAGTGTGGCTGAGGTTTTGATCAGCGTGGCTGGGGTGTTGTTGCCTACCTTCACTAATTGGGGTTGGCCTGTCAGGAAGCCCAGGACCCCGTTGCATAGGGAGGGGTTCAGACACAGGGCCCTGAGCTTAGTGATGAGCTTGGAGGGCACTATGGTGTTGAAGGCTGAGCTGTAGTCGACGAACAGCATTATTACATAGGTATTTCTCTTGTCCAGGTGGGATATGGCAGTGTGCAGTGCAATGGTGATTGCATCATATGTGGATCTGTTGGGGTGGTGTGCGAATTGTAGTGGGTCCAGGTTGTCGGGTAAGGTGGAGGTGATGTGGTCCTTAACTACCCTCTCTAAGCACTTCTTGATGACAGAGGTGAGTGCTACGGGGCGATTTAGTTCGGTCAGTTACCTTCGCTTTCTTGGGTACTGGAGCAATTGTGGACATCTTGAAGCAAGTGGAGACAACAGACTGGGAGACAGACTGACAGATTTGATATTTCCGTAAACACTCCAGCCAGCTGGTTTGCACATGCTCTGAGGACGCGGCTTGGGATGATGTCTGGGCCATCAGCCTCGTAAGGGTTAACACGCGTCAATGACTTACTTAGATCGGACACGGAGAACGAGAGCACACAGTCCTCGTGAGCGGAAGGGGCCCGCGTTGGTGGCTCGATGTTGTTTTCCTCGAAGCAGGTCGAAGAAGGTGTTTAGCTTGTCCTGGAACGAGGAAATGTTGTCCGCGATGTAGCTGGCTTTCCCTTTATTATCCGGGATTGTCTGGAGTCCCTTCCACATACGTCTCATGTCTGAGCCGTTTAATTCCGACTCCAATTTGTCCCTGTACTGTCATTTTTTTCCCAAGGTTCATTCCCGATTAACTTGAGGCATCTTATGAAATTTATAACGACAACTGATCAGGCTGTGCCAGTAACAGAGTCGTGTGAATTTTCAAACTTCCGGTATGGAGCCCCATCCATGCCTGAAACTCCATACCTGTTCATGATACTTGACCTTCCACTTGGGACAGCTCATTAATCCTTCCACTTGATTGAAGTACAACCCCTTGTTCTCCTAACAGAGTGTTCTGTAACAGCTTAATGTCCCAAGAAGAGTTACAGAAAACTCCCACAGAGAGAAAGCAGCCCCAGCAGACCCAGCTACAATACAAACCCTGGTCTCACACAAACACACACAAACACACACATCGTCCCAGTGCCCAAGAAAAACAAGGTGACATGCCCAAATGACTATCGCTCCGACGCACTCACACCGGTCATCAGGAAGCACTTGGAGAGGCTGGTCATGGGCCACATCAAGGCCAGCATGCCAGGCACACTGGACCCACTCCAATTTGCCTACCGCTCCAACAGATCCACGGAAGATTGCATTTCCATCGCTATTCACACAACACTCACACATCTGGACAAGACAAACACCTACAGTGGGGAGAACAAGTATTTGATAACCTGCAAAATCGGCAGTGTTTCCTACTTACAAAGCATGTAGAGGTCTGTCATTTTTATCATAGGTACACTCCAACTGTGAGAGACGGAATCTAAAACAAAAATCCAGAAAATCACATTGTGTGATTTTTAAGTAATTAATTTGCATTTTATTGCATGACATAAGTATTTAATACATCAGAAAAGCAGAACTTAATATTTGGTACAGAAACCTTTGTTTGCAATTACAGAGATCATATGTTTCCTGTAGTTCTTGACCAGGTTTGCACACACTGCAGCAGGGATTTTGGCCCACTCCAGGTGTTGGGTCTGTTGCTGGGCAATACGGACTTTCAGCTCCCTCCAAAGATTTTCTATTAGGTTCAGGTCTGGAGACAGGCTATGCCACTCCAGTACCTTGAGATGCTTCTTACGGAGCCACTCCTTAGTTGCCCTGGCTGTGTGTTTTGGGTCGTTGTCATGCTGGAAGAACCAGCCACGACCCATCTTCAATGCACTTACTGAGGGAAGGAGGTTGTTGGCCAAGATCTTGCGATACATGGCGCCATCCATCCTCCCCTCAATACGGTGCAGTCGTCCTGTCCCCTTTGCAGAAAAGCATCCCCAAAGAATGATGTTTCCACCTCCATGCTTCACGGTTGGGATGGTGCTCTTGGGGTTGTACTCATCCTTCTTTTTCCTCCAAACACGGCGAGTGGAGTTTAGACCAAAAAGCTATATTTTTGTCTCATCAGACCACATGACCTTCTCCCATTCCTCCTCTGGATCATCCAGATGGTCATTGGCAAACTTCAGACAGGCCTGGACATGCGCTGGCTTGAGCAGGGGGACCTTGTGCGCGCTGCAGGATTTTAATCCATGACGGCGTAGTGTGTTACTAATTGTTTTCTTTGAGACTGTGGTCCCAGCTCTCTTCAGGTCATTGACCAGGTCCTGCCGTGTAGTTCTGGGCTAATCCCTCACCTTCCTCATGATCATTGATGCCCCACGAGGTGAGATCTTGCATTGAGCCCCAGACCGAGGGTGATTCACCGTCATCTTGAACTTCTTCCATTTTCTAATAATTGCCCCAACAGTTGTTGCCTTCTCACCAAGCTGTTTGCCTATTGTCCTGTAGCCCATCCCAGCCTTGTGCAGGTCTACAATTTTATCCCTGATGTCCTTCCACAGCTCTCTGGTCTTGGCCATTGTGGAGAGGTTGGAGTTTGTTTGATTGAGTGTGTGGACAGGTGTCTTTTATACAGGTAACGAGTTCAAACAGGTGCAGTTAATACAGGTAATGAGTGGAGAACAGGAGGGCTTCTTAAAGAAAAACTGACAGGTCTATGAGAGCCGGAATTCTTACTGGTTGGTAGGTGATCAAATACTTAAGTCATGCAATAAAATGCTAATTAATTACTTTAAAATACCTATGATAAAAATGACAGACCTCTACATGCTTTGTAAGTAGGAATACCTGCAAAATCGGCAGTGTATCAAATACTTGTTCTCCCCACTGTATGTGAGAATGCTATTCATTGACTACAGTTCAACATTCAACACCATTGTTCCCTCCAAGCGCGACACCAAAGCTCCCAACTGAATTTGAAACCTGGGACAGCCAAATAAAAAATGTATACTGATCAAAAATATAAATGCAACATGTAAAAGGGTTGGTCCCATGTTTCATGAGCTGAAATAAAAGATCCCAAAAATGTTCCATATGCACAAAAAGCTTATTTCCCTCAAATTTGTGCACAAATTAGTTTACATCCCTTTTAGTGAGCATTTCTCCTTTGCCAAGATAATCCATCCACCTGACAGGTGTGGCATTTCAAGAAGCTGATTAAACAGCATGATTATTACACAGGTGCACCTTGTGCCGGGGACACTAAAAGGCCACTCTAAAATGTGCATTGTTGTCATACAACACAATGCCACAGATGTCTCAAATTTTGAGGGAGCGTGCAATTGGCATGCTGACTGCAGGAATGTCCACCGGAGCTGGTGCCAGAGAATGCTATTTCTCCACCATAAACCGCCTCCAACGTTGGCTTAGAGAATTTGGCAGTACATCCAACCTGCCTAACAACTGCAGACCACGTGTAACCACGGCCGGCTTAGGTCCTCCACATCCAACTTCTTCACCTGCGGGATGGTCTGAGACCAGCGACCCGGAAGCTGTGGTTTTGTACAACCAAAGAATTTTGGCACAAACTGTCAGAAACCGTCTCAGGGAAGCTCATCTGCGTGCTCGTCGTCCTCACCAGGGTCTAAGCCATGACTGCAGTTCGGTGTTGCAACTTCAGTGGGAAAATACTCACCTTCAATTGCCACTGGCACGCTGGAGAAGTGTGCTCTTCATGGGTGAATACCGGTTTCAAAAGTACTAGGCAGATTTTTGATTTCATTAATTAGGATCCCCATTAGCCGACGCCAAAGGCAACAGCTAGTCTTACTGGGGTCCGACACCTAACGAAAAATACATTACCGACAAAATACTTTACAATTTACAATATGTATAGCGTCCTGTGGGCTTCGCACAGCCATTGAAAAGGAGCGGGACAACATTCCACAGGCCACAATCAACAGCCTGATCAACTCTATGCGAATGAGATGTGTCTCGCTGCATGAGGCAAGTGTTGGTAACACCAGATACTGACTGGTTTTCTCATCCACGCTCCTACCTTTTATTTTAAGGTATCTGTGACTAACAGATGCATGTGTGAAATCCATAGATTAGGGCCTAATGAATTTATTTCAATTGACTGATTTCCTTATATAAACAGTAACTCAGGGGGGCAGTGCATCCTTGACGAAGTGCTCGAAGCAGGTGCAATTTGGATGGAGACTCAGTTTAAGAACAGGAAAACATATAACACCTGGTTTGTCATGCAAAATTGACTCCAAGAGCTAAAAAAGTGACTCCAAGAGCTAAAGAGCGTTTTTTTAGGAAGAGAGTTCAGGGGAGTGCAGGTGAAAATTGTGCAAAAGACAGAAGCTATAAGTTAGAAGCTTTTGGGGACAGGAGGAGGGGAGGATTTGTGGACAGGAGGGGTAATGAGGGTGCTGCTGCAGCACCCCCCCCCAAAAAAATAAAAAAAGGTAAGTAAAAAAAAGTATATTTTAATAAGAGTAGTGCACTGGGTCTTTACTACTCCTGTATTAGGGGACCTATACAGCTGTCTGCAGCACGGGAGGAATGACCTGGGAAAAGGGTTTGGGAAATCTCTGTAACCCGGTTCCCACTACTCAACCCTTACACGCACACGCACACACACACACACACACACACACACCATAACTGCTGCTACCAGACTCTTTCATAATTATTGCTAAGTGTAACGGATGTGAAACGGCTAGCTTAGTTAGCGTGGGCGCTAAATAGCGTTTCAATCAGTGACGTCACTTGCTCTGAGACCTTGAAGTAGTAGTTCCCCTTGCTCTGCAAGGGCCGCGGCTTTTGTGGCGCGATGGGTAACGATGCTTCGAGGGTGACTGTTGATGTGTGCAGAAGGTCCCTAGTTCGCGCCCGGGTATGGGCGAGGGGACGGTTTAAATTTGTACTGTTACATTGGTGCCGTGACCCGGATTACTGGTTGCTGCGGAAAAAGGAGGAAGGTCAAAAGGGGGGTGAGTGTAACGGATGTGAAACGGCTAGCTTAGTTAGCGTGGGCGCTAAATAGCGTTTCAATCAGTGACGTCACTTGCTCTGAGACCTTGAAGTAGTAGTTCCCCTTGCTCTGCAAGGGCCGCGGCTTTTGTGGCGCGATGGGTAACGATGCTTCGAGGGTGACTGTTGATGTGTGCAGAAGGTCCCTAGTTCGCGCCCGGGTATGGGCGAGGGGACGGTTTAAATTTGTACTGTTACATAAACACTGTACAATTTAAACACTTGCCCGCCAATGTCCCCATCCGCAAAACACATATTGTACTATAAATTGTGCCTTCCTGTATTATATGTATGACAAAATGTTTATTATATTCTACGGCATCATTTACTTAGTTCGTAATCTTTATTTTATTATTTGTTATTGTCGTTGCATTGTCAATAAGGAACCTGCAAGTAAGCATTGTGTTGGGCGGTGTTTTCCATGTGTATCCCATATATAGGACTAGTGAAAAAACTTGAAACACACACTCCCCTTGCCGTACCAGTGCTCTCCTCACAAAAAGAGAGATGGGAAGTAAATGCAGTAACCCGGTCAGTTCCTCAAATGCCCACAGAACATAAATAATAGATTATGTAACTTAATGAATAAAGAGGCGGGGAGGGGGGGGGGAGATCAGAGGGACGTGGAGATAGAGAGATGCAGAGCGATCAGAGATAGGAAATATAACTGTACCACAAGAGGGCAGTATATACTAGACAGAAGTAAAGATCATGCAATATATCCCTTATTTTTTCCCTTTTCCACTCATTCACTCATTCAACAGCACAAGGTAACACTAAAAGGACTCCAGAGTGGCGTAGTGGTCTAAGGCACTGCAGAGCTTCAGGCGTCACTACAGATCCGGGTTCGATTCCATGAGGCGACGCACAATTGGCCCAGCGTCGTCTGGGTTAAGGGAGGGTTTGGCAGGCCTGGGATGTCCTTATCCCATCTCTCTCTAGCGACTCCTGTGGCGGGCCGGGCACACACACGCTGACACGCTTGCCAGTTGTATGGTTTTGTCCTCCGGATACATTGGTGCGGCTGGCACCAGTGTGGCAGGGTCGTGTTTCGGGAAGACGCATGGCTCTCGACTTTTGTCCCTCCTGAGTCCGTACGGGAGTCGCAGCGATAGGAGAAGGCTAACTACCAATTGGAAAAAGGGGTCATAAACCCCCCCCCCCCAAAAAAGTAATACTAACAGGTATAAAAGGGACATCTACAGGAAAAGGCTGAAAGATGAACCTGTGAAAATATCATTACAATGGAAAGAATAAAACAAGAAAAAGATTCCACCCTTGTCAGAGCTTGTCAGAGCTTGTCAGGGCTTGTTAGAGCTTGTTATAAAATTGTAAAATGGAACCAAATCATTCTTGTGCCCCCAATAAGGCTCGTGCTGGCTCTGACTGCATGTAGAACCGTGAGCCACTGCAGCCCCTCAGGGTGAGTTCAGATATTTTTCTATGCTGTTTCTACGCTGTCATTGTAAATAAGAAGAATTTGTTCTTAACTGACTTGCCTAGTTATTAAAAAACCCTATTCATATTTAATATCAGTAGCACCATCTTGTGGTTGGATTTGAAAATGTACTGGAATGTCACGTGCAAATTCTCTCAGACTTTGTCTTCTCAAAAGACAATCTCAACAATGTACTACATGTGCAACAATCATTCCATGGAAGTCCTAGTGTCTGTGGGTTTTTGATTTTGTCTTGTCAATTAAGACCCAGACAACCAGGTGAGGTGAGTTCTTTACTAATTACTGACCTTAATTCATCAATCAAGCACAAGGGAGGAGTGAAAACCTGCAGATACTCAGCCCTCCGTGGAATGGGTTCGGCACATGTGCTCTTTAACATCATACAATGTAATTGTATTTCTGACCTCCCCACCTCCCCTACCCCATCAGCACCCTGTGCCTGTGGTCCTGGCCTGTGTCCTCCCCCATCACCATCATCACCGTCCACACCCCAGCACCATGACTGTAATCCCATATTAAGCCAGTATTACCAGGTCAGAGGTCACGTCACAGAGTTCATCTTGTGAAAAGAGAGAACATGAGGTGTGCTGCCAGTGCTATGTCCTCAATGGATTCATAGGAATTTAGTCTATCACGATTCATAAATAACAGCCCTTCAAAATGTTGTTTTACTATAATTTCATATTGTACTAACTAAATTAAATACTTACACTACATTCAAGACTCTGCATTCAAGCCCTGGCTATTTTGTTTGATGATTTATGGTTTATTATGGTTTCTCAGCTCTATGTGAACTCTCCAGCCTGTATGTCTGCCTTATATTTAACCTCACAATAATGTACCGTACACTGCAGAGAGACCTTACAATTCCTCCCACCCTCTCCCAGCTTGCCCTTTCCATGCCTGAAAGAAGTATGCATTCATCAGTGTCTGAATCCCAGTGTTGTGTTGGAGGCCTAGGAGGAAAAACATGTCTGTTCCCACAAACACGTTTGACACCCCGGACTACAGTGGTGTTGCTGCTAGTGAGTATCTAAGCAACATGCAGTGGAGGATCTATTACGTAATAGTCCTCTATCCTGTCACTGAGGTGTGAGATGGTCTGCATAGACAACTAGTCTGGCCAGAGCGGAGCGCTGCACAGACAACCAGTGTTCCCATCGAGCTGCATACTGGAGATGACCGAAACAATGTGCTCTGAACCAGATAATAGAATATTACAATTGTTTTAAGCTCTTCCTCAGACTGTCAGGTTCAGGAAGTCTCATTGATTTAGAGTCCTACACGGCTACACTGCTTGGATAATCAGCCCAGTTTCATAACCGGAACCCCTGTGTGGTTGACTGTGACATGTGACACCTCTATGTTACGGTGGCTTTGATTCAGCGCAGTGTAAAGGCAATCAAATCAGAATCCCCTTACCAATCTCTTCATCGATCACAATCCCCATCCCCTGCCGAACCCCCATACCCCAGCCTAACCTAGCCCCATATGCTGCCCCAGCCCATCCTTTCACTGATCCGTACTTACTCCGGGCCAAGAGCCTGCCCCCGGTCCCAGTCTGCTTGCTACATTACAGAGGTTAAAACAGTACACGCTCCACAACCTCACACCCAGGTGTCTCATCCTCTCTTGCTCCAAGACCAACTTGGCTGGTGCAGACCATAACAAGTTATTCTCGATAGACAAACATGCAGTGGTGGGTGCATCCTTATACACAGCTCGGCCCAGCTTTCTCCTCTCTCCGGTTGGTCTGTTTAGGAAATAGGTCTAGTCTCCTCTGTTTAGGAGAACAGAAGGTTGTTTTTACACTTCTTTGTCTGGTCCGATGAAGTGCAAAAGCCATTTCTGTGTCTTTGTTGGATCCAGAGTGTCGTCAGATCAAGGAGCTGTGGTGAACACCTGATGTGAAGGGATGTCCAGGTACCGTGTCGTTTGTCTTTTACCTTGTCGTTATGTCCATCTGTGGGTTATTCTTGGCAGGCTAGGGATAGGGGATAGTGATTATCCAAATGGCAGCTCCATGGCAGTTCTTCCATACAGCGCCAGCCATCTTTGTGGCCATCTTTGAGGCTGGCACTCAGCGGCTATATCTAGCATTCTGACAAGGCTCTCTCTCTCCCCCTCACTTCCCCTTTAGATAAGGAGGTTAATTTAAGCACATGGGGAAAGGGATTGAAAAAATTTTGCGAGAAGATTGTTGAGATGATACAAATCTGTCCGTGAAACAAATTAATGTCTGTAGAATGAAAGTTCTAAATGACTACAAGTTCAAAATGACTACAAGTTCTAAATGACTACAAGTTCTAAATGACTACAAGTTCTAAATGACTGGAAGTTCTAAATGACTACAAGTTCTAAATGACTACAAGTTCTAAATTACTATACGTTCTAAATGACTGGAAGTTCTAAATGACTGGAAGTTCTAAATGACTTCAAATTCTAAATGACTACAAGTTCTAAATGACTACAAGTTCTAAATGACTACAAGTTCTAAATGACTGGAAGTTTTAAATGACTACAAGTTCTAAATTACTACAAGTTCTAAATGACTGGAAGTTCTAAATGACTGGAAGTTCTAAATGACTAAAAGTTCTAAATGACTACAAGTTCTAAATGACTGTAAATTCTAAATGACTACAAGTTCTAAATGACTGTAAATTCTAAATGACTACAAGTTCTAAATGACTACAAGTTCTAAATGACTACAAGTTCTAAATGACTGGAAGTTCTAAATGACTACAAGTTCTAAATGACTACAAGTTCTAAATGACTGGAAGTTCTAAATGACTACAAGTTCTAAATGACTGTAAATTCTAAATGACTGGAAGTTCTAAATGACTACAAGTTCTAAATGACTACAAGTTCTAAATGACTGGAAGTTCTAAATGACTGGAAGTTCTAAATGACTGGAAGTTCTAAATGACTACACGTTCTAAATGACTATAAATTCTAAATGACTAAGACAAACAGCCATCTGTAAATCTGTACAGTATATACAGTTGAAGTCAGAAGTTTACATACACTTACTTTGGAGTCATTAAAACTCAATTTTTTTTCAACTACATCACAAATGTCTTGTTAAGAAACTATAGTTTTGGCAAGTCTTACTTTGTGCATGACACAAGTCATTTTTCCAAAAATTGGTAACAGACAGATTATTTAACTTATAATTCACTGTATCACAATTCCAGGGGGTCAGACATTTACATACACTAAGTTGACTGTGCCAAAATTCCAGAAAATTATGTCATGGCTTTAGAAGCTTCTGACATAATTTTAGTCAATTGGAGGTGTACCTGTGGATGTATTTCAAGGCCTACCTTTGAACTCAGTGCCTCTTTGCTTGACATCATGGGAAAATCAAAAGAAATAGACCTCCACAAGTCTGGTTCATCCTTGGGAGCAATTTTCAAATGCCTGAAGGTACCACGTTCATCTGTACAAACAATAGTACGCAAGTATAAACACCATGGGACCACGCAGCCGTCATACCGCTCAGGAAGGAGACACCTTCTGTCTCCTAGAGATGAAAGTACTTTGGTGCGAAAAGTGCAAATAGATCCCAGAACAACAGCAAAGGACCTTGTGAAGATGCTGGAGGAAACGGGTACAAAAATATTTATATCCACAGTAAAACGAGACCTATATCGACGTAACCTGAAAGGCCGCTCAGCAAGGAAGAAGCCACCGCTCCAAAACCGCCAGACTACGGTTTGTAACTGTACATGGGGACAAAGATCATACTTTTTGGAGAAATGTCCTCTGGTCTGATGAAACAAAAATAGAACTGTTTGGCCATAATGACCATCGTTATGTTTGGAGGAAAAAGGGGGAGGATTGCAAGCTGAAGAACACCATCCCAACCATGAAGCACAGGGGTGGCAGCATCATGCTGTGGGGGTGTTTTGCTACAGGAGGGACTGGTGCACTTCACAAAATAGATGGCATCATGAGGAAAGAGAATTACGTGGATATATTGAAGCAACATCTCAAGACATCAGTCAGGAAGTTAAAGCTTGGTCACAAACGGGTCTTCCAAATGAACAATGACCCCAAGAATACTTCCAAAGTTGTGGCAAAATGGCTTAAGGACAACAAAGTCAAGGTATTGGAGTGGCCATCACAAAGCCCTGACCTGAATCCTATAGAAAATTTGTGGGCTGACCTGAAAAAGCGTGTGTGAGCAAGGAGGCCTACAAACCTGACTCGGTTACACCAGCTCTGTCAGAATGAATGGGCCAAAATCCACCCAACTTATTGTGGGAAGCTTGTGGAAGGCTACCTGAAATGTTTGACCCAAGTTAAACAATTTAAAGGCAATGCTACCAAATGCTTATTGAGTGTATGTAAACTTCTGACCTACTGGAAATGTGATGAAATAAATAAAAGCTGAAATAAATCATTCTCTCTACTATTATTCTGACATTTCACATTCTTAAAATAAAGTGGTGATCCTAACTGACCTAAGATGGGGAATTTTTACTAGGATTGAATGTCAGGAATTGTGAAAAACTGAGTTTAAATGTATTTGGCTAAGTTGTATGTAAACTTCCGACTTCAACTGTATGTTCTATATGCAGTACACTTCATACTGACAGTTTGTTGTCTGTGTCTTTGCTGAATGTTTTTCCTCCCCAGGAGAAAGGATGGGTTGGTATATCCAGAAGAGCAGGGGCATTGTACTGCTGCTGTCCGCCCTCACCCTCTCTCTCCTGGGTGTCATCAGCTCCACTACCCTCCTACCTCCAACAACCTCCAGCCCTTCTCTTACACTTATCAACACCTCTCCTCTCACCCACACTTCCTCTCCCACCCTCTTCCCCAAAACATCCACATTCTCCCAGCCCCAAAATCAAATTTCCTTTACCACCTTAACCCTTCCTCTCTCTCAGTCCTCTCCACTCCTCTCCAAAACCACTGTTCCTCCTCTTCCCAAAACCTCCCATGCTACTGTACCTTATACAAAACTTTGCGCCTTCAACTTCCCCATGCCACACGCCTCCCCCAAAACCCCTCCCGCCCTCATCTCCCCAAAACTTCCCTTCCTCCTTCTCTCTATATGACCAGTCCCTTCACCCAAATTTCCCGTCCGCGTCTCCCCAAAACCATTGTCCCTCCTGTCTCTCATTCCTCGCCTGCTCCTCTCTCTTACATCACCTCCATTCCCCAAAACCTTCTCTCTTCCTGTCCCCAATACCTCGCCTCCCCTACCCAAAACCTACCGCGCTCGTCTCCCCAAAACATCCCCTTCCCTTCTCCACGACACAACCAGTCCCCTTCCAAAACACTCCAACCCTCCCCAAAACCACCCTCCCTCATCTCCCCAAAACTACCAACCCTCCCTTACCCAAAACCTCCTCTTCTCTTCCTTCTCCTCTCCCCATTCCACCAGTCCCTTCCCCAAAACTTCCCATCCACGTCCCAAAATGACCACCCCTCCTTTCTCTCAGTTCTCCACCCCTCCTCTCTCCAGAACTACTGTCCCTTATCTTCCCAAAACAACAATCGCTCCTCTTCCCTCTTCCACCCGTCCCTTACCCAAAACCTCCACTCCTCGTCCACCCCAAACCTCTCCCCATCCTCTCCACCACACTGCTCCCCCTCTGTTTGACTGTGAGCCCTTCATAGTGACCCAGAACATCCCAGACCTAGTGTGTAACAGGTACAATATCTCCCTGTACACCTCCCCCTACAGAGGTGTGGCCACACCTGCCAAGGTAAGAAACAATACATATATTCCTCTTGGATAAATGGTAACATGTTAGAAAATGAATGACCCTAAAACAATCATATACTTCAATGTTCTAACAGGGATTTATTGTGAGAACGTTACTGTGTTTCCTTCCTCCCTGCTTTTAAGTGCCAGGTCAGTTCCTGTCTCTGTTCTATACTGACCGACTGGGCCTCTACCCCCAAGTGAATCTGCTATCCAGGCAGCAGTTCTACGGAGGCATCCCCCAGAGAGGAAACCTTAGGGCCAGCTTGGCCAAAGCCCGCGCTGACATTGACTACTATATCCCCTCCAAGTACTGATCTAAAATCAGCACCAAAATCCTAACCTTAATGATTAACCATCAGGTCAACACTATGGGGCAACTACAACTGCTACTCTACTGCAGATCAATGTTTAGTCCACCATGTTCAAACATTAACCTTAACCATTGAGGGAGACTTGGGGACACAAAACTGACCTTAGATCAGTGCATAATAAGGGTATAACTTTACTGCTCCACCTCCCTCCAGGACAGCCGGTGTCCTGGCTGTGATCGACTGGGAGGACTGGCGCCCCCTGTGGGCCAGGAACTGGGGCTCCAAGTGGATCTACAGAACCCTTTCAGTGACCCATGCCCGCCAGAGGGACCGCTCCCTCACAGCATGGCGGGCCACGGCTACAGCCAAGAAGCAGTTCCAGGCAGAAACCCGCAGCTACATGGCAGAGACTCTGTCCTTGGGTAGCCGGCTCAGGCCCAACTACCAGTGGGGATTCTACCTGTTCCCCAACTGTTATAACCATGGATGGATGGAGCCAGGATACACAGGGAGATGTACCAAGGAGGTGATGGGGCAGAACGATGAGCTGCTCTGGCTGTGGGAGGCTAGTTCTGCACTATACCCATCTATATACCTGCAGGTAAAGGATGTTGTTTTGGGGGGGTGGGGTGGGGCAGGATATGACTAATTCATAATCTAACATCTACCCCTAGTCTGGTAGCCAGATGTGTTTTGGTTTAGCCATCTCCTGTGTAGCCTGGCAGGCTATACTAAAAGTCTAGTGCTTCCTAGTTTGTAGGTAAGGTGAGAGAGACTAACTCCCATGGGGTTGTTGTGCTTCTTTTAGGCGTCTCTAAGGGACAGGCATAGCGCAACCCTGATGGTAAGGAACTGAGTCCAGGAGGCGCTGAGGTTGTCTGCCCTGCCCGCCAAGCCCCTCCCTAACCCTTCTCTGCGTTAACTGTGTGATGGTCTCCAGGGCGATCTGGGACCATCAAGGGAGAGTGCTGCTGTGGAGGCCTCAGGAGCCATTCTGTGGGGGGCCAGTGCCAACTACGATGACAAGGTTAGGTGATACTCTAGCCCTGTTTATACCTGGTTCTAACATGGATCCTTTGTCCTGATCTTGTCCACATCCTGATGGTGCCCACATTTTCAGACAGGTGTACTATATGTAGACAATCAAAAGATGCATTGTGATCAGATCTTCCTCACCACCTCAAATCAAATTGTATTGGTCACATACACAAGGTTAGCAGATGTTAATGCGAGTGTAGCAAAATGCTTGGGCTTCTAGTTCCAACAGTACAGTAATATCTAACAATTCCACAACAACTACCTAATACACGCAAATCTAAGTAAAAGGATGGAATAAGAATATGTACATATAAATATATGGATGAGTGATAACCGAGCGGCATAGACAAAATGCAATAGATGGTATAGAATATAGTATATACATATGAGGAGTAATGCAAGATATGTAAACATTTTTAAAGTGGCATTATTAATGTGACTAGTGATCCATTTATTAAAGTGGACAATGATTTTGAGTCTGTATGTAGGCAGCAGCCTGTGTTAGTGATGGCTGTTTAACAGTCTGATGGCCTTGAGATAGAAGCTGTTTTTCAGTCTCTCGATCCCAGCTTTGATGCACCTGTACTGACCTCGCCTTCTTGATTGTAGCGGGGTGAACACGCAGTGGCTCGTGTGGTTGTTGTCCTTGATGATCTTATTGGCCTTCCTGTGACATCGGGTGCTGTAGGTGTCCTGGAGGGCAGGTAGTTTGCCCCTGTGATGCGTTGTGCAGACCGCACCACCCTCTGGAGAGCATTGCGGTTGTGGACGGTTCAGTTGTCGTACCAGGCAGTGATACAGCCTGACAAGATGCTCTCAATTGTGCATCTCTAAAAGTTTTTAGGTGACAAGCCAAATTTCTTCAGCCTCCTGAGGTTGAAGAGGCGCTGTTGCACCTTCTTTACCACACTGTCTGTGTGGGTGGACCATTTCAGTTTGTCTGTGATGTGTATGCCGAGGAACTCAAAACTGTCCAGCTTCTTCACTGCTGTTCCGTCGATGTGGATAGGGGGGAGTGCTCCCTCTGCTGTTTCCTGAAGTCCACAATCATCTCCTGTGTTTTGTTGACGTTGTGTGAGAGGTTGTTTTCCTGACACCACACTCCGAATGCCCTCACCTCCTCCTTACAAGTGCACATGGATCTGGACAGTGAAGCCGTTTAAATCATCCTTACCCTACCTTCTAAAATCATTGACAGGTGGCACCTTAACTTATGGCATCAATAAAATTAAATAAATAAATATGCATACAGGGAGGGACCAGGAAACCAGGAGGGACCAGGAAATCTGTTCACAGTGTGGACACAATGGACGGATATGAGTCACATGTTAATACATGTTAATACCAAAGCCTCACATAGTTCTGAAAATGTGGGCAAAATCAGAATGTAGACAAGATCAGAACAAAGGCCGCATGCTAGAGCCAGGTATAAACAAGGCTTCCGACACACATACACACTCAAGGTGATACTCCCCAATCACACTGAACGCAAAATACCACTGACATTTTTAGGGTGCCATTTGAGACACATAATATTGTTTTAAGAAACAAAACTATTCAAAAGCAGAAACAAAAGTATTCTCACCATGAATAGAATATTACCATGAATAGAATATGACCATAAATAGAATACTACTCCAGCACATATGAATCCACTCCAACTTTCTTTGATGTATTGTTCCCTCCCTCCACCCTCCCTTCCCACAGGCATCCTGTGAGGCTCACTAGGCATATCTCAGCCCTACACATAAACATGAAGTGTTATCATTTCCTCCTACTTTCTCTCGCTCTCCCTCTCCCTCTCCACGGGCGTCTTGTGAAGCTCTTTCCTTGTACCTCACCACCACGCTCAACCCCTACGTCAACAACGAGACGGCAACTTCCTGTGCCAGGGGAATGGCCGCTGCGTACGGAAGCACTACGAGTCGGACCACTACCTCCACCTGTCTTCAGGGAACTTCCGTATCCTGCGGGCCAGGGGCACGTACATGGTCCCTGGGACTCCCAGTCTGGCTGACCTGACTCTCTTCTCCAGGAGTTTCACCTGTCAATGCTATGCAGGATGGACATGTTCCCCCAAGCTGCCCATACACCTGTCTAAAGCACTGGCGTTTAGACTGAAGCATCAGGGTCTGTCTGACAAAACTAAGACACTGAATAAAGTGATCGCTGATATGGAACAATCGACCATTAAAAGAGAACTTGAAAAAAAAAAAAAAAAAAAAACACTGATGGATGGATCAACTGGACTGTCCTGTGTGACATACACAACAAGGTGGCACAAGTCTCTGGTTTGACCTTCATAATAATACTGTAATAATAATCAGAGGTAAGTACTTGAACGGCTCATGCAGATGATGGTTTCGGGTGATATGTTGATGGCACATAAGGACAAACTACAGTGTATGCCATGCAGTACTGTACAGCCTGGGTGTTTCAGGTCACTGTTTTCTCTGTGCCTTAATAAGGTTCACACTGCAGTAATGATGAAGCTCCATACGTCTACTGATTCCATTCAACAGGAAATAGCCTAAAGACATTGACATGCTGTGACAGGAACAAAGAAGAGTTGATTGCAAGTAGAGATGGTTTACCTGTGACAACAGTTTTCCTGTAGTTATTTGTATATCATTGGAGTGTATATGGTTGTCTATCGCACTACTGATCCTCACAGTGTTGATGTTGTGAAGACAGGCACCTATTAGACCTGTTATTATAAATATTTTATTAATTGACATTGACCAGAGGTGCTAATAGTTTATTCTCCACTCATTGTGAATGACTGTAATGAAAGTAAATGGGCAAAAGTGTAATATGAAGTTTTCCTTACCCTGCCCTAATAATAATAAACCTTGTGTGTGTGGATGACTCCTGTCTTGCTTTCGGAGACCGTCTTCACCCCTTCTTGAAACTCGAGGGGAAGGGGGGGGAGGACCACGGTAGAGCCCAAAGCCTTATTAAGCATTCAAGTAGATTACTGTAGACATTTGGCATTTAAGCGTTAGCCTGCTTTACTCTGTAGAGAATTACCTTGAATTTTAGCCAGACTTCTGAAGTTAGGCCCACAACCCTATTAAGAGTATGAGCGTGTGCAGGTGTTATAACTGGAAATAGAGAAGTGATACCTCAGAGAGCCAGGAGTGAAGCAGTTAACATCAACACTAAATGCTGTGTTAGTATCAGTGTTCTACTGTTGTAACAAATAGAGGAAGTCAGCGGGGAGATAATGAGTCCAGAAGGAGAAGTGAATGATGGGAGTCATCTGGCCAATTAGATAAGCCAGTGTTGTCCCTAGATGTTTATGGCCAATCAGATTGGCTGGTGGTGCTGTGTCTCTGGGTATCAGATATATGGGAACATAAATAACAGGTCCCTACAGTAACAATCCAGCTCTTCTTACCCCTCTAACCCCCTCCAACCTCACTGAATGGTCTCCTTGACAACTTTCCACGGGTAACCTAGCCTAAACACACACACACACACACACACACACACACAAACAAACAGTGCAGAGGTGGAAAAACCAGACTCATCATCTCTGCCTCATGCCGAATCAATCTGACACCAGGCACAGATAAGAGTAATTTAGTATCTCTTGATCCAGTCGCAGAGCAGTGTTGACTTTATATAATTGAGGTGCGGTTTCCTGTAAAGGTCAGACATTTTCAGTTGGTTTACGACATTGTTCAACTTTCCTAGGAAGCTGATCTGAGAGAAGCACAGACAACCTGTAAATACAAGCAATTTAGTGAGAGCACGATGTCAATCAAGACAACATGAACTGGGACAACCTTAGTGGTTCAACATGGAGATTTAATGTAGTTATAAGTAATGTACAGTATGCAGGCTACACAATATCCATACAGTGATTGATTCAATTCAATTCCACCATGGACATACTGTAGCAAGAATATTTGAGTCTTTCCTCATTTATAACCTAAAATAAACATGATTTTACTTACTCATTGTGAGCTATATAGTACATGATTGTTCTGTATTATTAAATACAGTTGGTCAATGATTTCCAAACATCAATTTTTAAAAGAAAAATGATGATTAAGATCACAACTTTACCAGGGACAGAAGGTTCTCCCCAACCACATACAGTGCCTTGTGAAAGTATTCACCCCCTAGGCATTTTTCCTTTTCTGTTGCCTTACAACCTGGAATCGATTTTTGGAGAGGTTGTATCATTTGATTTATACAACATGCCTACTACTTTGAAGATGCAAAATAATTTTTATTGTGAAACAGACAAGAAATAAGACAAAAAAACTGAAAACTTGAGCGTGCATAACTATTCACCCCCCAGTGTTACGGTGAGTGAATGAGGACCCAAAAGCGAACTAACTTAAACAGAGCTTCTTTAATAACCAAACATAGGTAGGCTCAGATAGACCGGCAGATTCCGACAGGACAGGACAAGGTTACAGCAAACATGACGATAGTCTGGTTCAGGCATGAAACACAACAAACAAGAATCCGACAAGGACAGGAACAAAAACAGAGAGAGATATAGGGGACTAATCAGAGGGAAAAAGGGAACAGGTGGGAAAAGGGGTGACGAGGTAGTCAGGAGGAGACAAGGAACAGCTGGGGGAAAGCGGGGGAGAAAAGGTAACCTAATACGACCAGCAGAGGGAGACAGGGTGAAAGGAAAGGACAGAAAGACACAACATGACAATACATGACAGTACCCCCCCACTCACCGAGCGCCTCCTGGCGCACTCGAGGAGGAAACCTGGCGGCAACGGAGGAAATCCTCGATCAGCGCACGGTCCAGCACGTCCCGAGAGGGAACCCAACTCCTCTCCTCAGGACCGTACCCCTCCCAATCTACGAGGTACTGGTGACCACGGCCCCGAGGACGCATGTCCAAAATCCTGCGGACCCTGTAGATGGGTGCGCCCTCGACAAGGATGGGGGGGGGGGGGGGGAAGACGAGCGGGGGCGCGAAGAACGGGCTTGATACAGGAGACATGGAAGACCGGGTGGACGCGACGAAGGTATCGCGGAAGAAGAAGTCGAACTGCGACAGGATTAATGACCCGAGAAATACGGAACGGACCAATGAACCGCGGGGTCAACTTGCGAGAAGCCGTCTTAAGGGGAAGGTTCTGAGTGGAGAGCCAAACTCTCTGACCGCGACAATATCTAGGACTCTTAGTTCTACGCTTATTAGCAGCCCTCACAGTCTGCGTCCTATAACGGCAAAGTGCAGACCTGACCCTCTTCCAGGTGCGCTCGCAACGTTGGACAAAAGCCTGAGCGGAGGGGACGCTGGACTCGGCGAACTGAGATGAGAACAGCGGAGGCTGGTACCCGAGGCTACTCTGAAAAGGAGATAGCCCGGTCGCAGACGAAGGGAGCGAGTTGTGGGCGTATTCTGCCCAGGGGAGCTGTTCTGACCAAGACGCAGGGTTGCGAAAAGAAAGACTGCGTAAGATGCGACCAATAGTCTGATTGGCCCGTTCTGCTTGACCGTTAGACTGGGGGTGAAAGCCGGAAGAGAGACTGACGGAAGCCCCAATCAAACGGCAAAACTCCCTCCAAAATTGAGACGTGAATTGCGGACCTCTGTCCGAAACGACGTCTGACGGAAGGCCATGAATTCTGAAAACATTCTCGATGATGATTTGTGCCGTCTCTTTAGCAGAAGGAAGCTTAGCAAGGGGAATGAAATGAGCCGCCTTAGAGAACCTATCGACAACCGTAAGAATAACAGTCTTCCCCGCTGACGAAGGCAGTCCGGTGACAAAATCTAAGGCGATGTGAGACCACGGTCGAGAGGGAATGGGAAGCGGCCTGAGACGGCCGGCAGGAGGGGAGTTACCGGACTTAGTCTGCGCGCAGACCGAACAAGCAGCCACGAAACGACGCGTGTCATGCTCCCGGGTGGGCCACCAAAAACGCTGGCGAATGGAAGCAAGCGTACCCCGAACGCCAGGGTGGCCGGCTAACTTGGCAGAGTGAGCCCACTGAAGAACGGCCAGACGAGTAGGAACGGGAACGAAAAGAAGGTTCCTAGGACAAGCGCGCGGCGACGGAGTGTGAGTGAGCGCTTGCTTTACCTGCCTCTCAATTCCCCAGACAGTCAACCCGACAACACGCCCCTCAGGGAGAATCCCCTCGGGGTCAGTGGAGGCTACTGAAGAACTGAAGAGACGAGATAAAGCATCAGGCTTGGTGTTCTTAGAGCCCGGACGATAAGAAATCACGAACTCGAAACGAGCGAAAAACAGCGCCCAACGCGCCTGACGCGCATTAAGTCGTTTGGCAGAACGGATGTACTCAAGGTTCCTATGGTCAGTCCAAACGACAAAAGGAACGGTCGCCCCCTCCAACCACTGTCGCCATTCGCCTAGGGCTAACCGGATGGCGAGCAGTTCGCGGTTTCCCACATCATAGTTACGTTCCGACGGCGACAGGCGATGAGAAAAATACGCGCATGGGTGGACCTTGTCGTCAGAGAGGGAGCGCTGAGAAAGAATGGCTCCCACGCCCACCTCTGACGCGTCAACCTCGACAACGAACTGTCTAGAGGCGTCAGGTGTAACAAGGATAGGAGCGGATGTAAAACGATTCTTGAGGAGATCAAAAGCTCCCTGGGCGGAAACGGACCACTTAAAGCACGTCTTGACAGAAGTAAGGGCTGTGAGAGGAGCTGCCACCTGACCGAAATTACGGATGAAACGACGATAGAAGTTCGCGAAGCCGAGAAAGCGCTGCAGCTCGACGCGTGACTTAGGGGCGGGCCAATCAATGACAGCTTGGACCTTAGCGGGATCCATCTTAATGCCTTCAGCGGAAATAACAGAACCGAGAAATGTGACGGAGGAGGCATGAAAAGTGCACTTCTCAGCCTTCACAAAAAGACAATTCTCTAAAAGGCGCTGGAGGACACGTCGAACGTGCTGAACATGAATCTGGAGTGACGGTGAAAAAAATCAGGATATCGTCAAGGTAAACGAAAACAAAGATGTTCAGCATGTCTCTCAGGACATCATTGACTAATGCCTGAAAGACAGCTGGAGCGTTAGCGAGGCCGAAAGGAAGAACCCGGTATTCAAAGTGCCCTAACGGAGTGTTAAACGCCGTCTTCCACTCGTCCCCCTCCCTGATGCGCACGAGATGGTAAGCGTTACGAAGGTCCAACTTAGTGAAAAACCTGGCTCCCTGCAGGATCTCGAAGGCTGAAGACATAAGAGGAAGCGGATAACGATTCTTCACTGTTATGTCATTCAGCCCTCGATAATCTATGCAGGGGCGCAGGGACCCGTCCTTCTTCTTGACAAAAAAAAACCCCGCTCCGGCGGGAGAGGAGGAGGGGACTATGGTACCGGCGTCAAGAGCTACAGACAAATAATCCTCGAGAGCCTTACGTTCGGGAGCCGACAGAGAGTATAGTCTACCCCGGGGGGGAGTGGTTCCCGGAAGGAGATCAATACTACAATCATACGACCGGTGTGGAGGAAGAGAGGTGGCCCTGGACCGACTGAACACCGTGCGCAGATCGTGATATTCCTCCGGCACCCCTGTCAAATCACCAGGCTCCTCCTGTGAAGAAGAGACAGAGGAAACAGGAGGGATAGCAGACATTAAACATTTCACATGACAAGAGACGTTCCAGGAGAGGATAGAATTACTAGACCAATTAATGGAAGGATTATGACAAACTAGCCAGGGATGGCCCAAAACAACAGGTGTAAAAGGTGAACGAAAAATTAAAAAAGAAATGGTTTCGCTATGATTACCAGAAACAGTGAGGGTTAAAGGTAGCGTCTCACGCTGAATCCTGGGGAGAGGACTACCATCCAGGGCGAACAAGGCCGTGGACTCCCTTAACTGTCTGAGAGGAATGTCATGTTCCCGAGCCCAGGTCTCGTCCATAAAACAGCCCTCCGCCCCAGAGTCTATTAAGGCACTGCAGGAAGCTGACGAACCGGTCCAGCGTAGATGGACCGACAAGGTAGTGCAGGATCTTGAAGGAGAGACAGGAGTAGTAGCGCTCACCAGTAGCCCTCCGCTTACTGATGAGCTCTGGCTTTTACTGGACATGAAGTGACAAAATGACCAGCAGAACCGCAATAGAGACAGAGGCGGTCGGTGATTCTCCGTTCCCTCTCCTTAGTCGAGATGCGGATACCTCCCAGCTGCATAGGCTCAGCTCCCGAGCCGGCAGAGGAAGATGGTAGTGATGCGGAGAGGGGGGCAACGGAGAACGCGAGCTCCTTTCCACGAGCTCGGTGACGAAGATCAACCCGTCGCTCAATGCGAATAGCGAGTTCAATCAAGGAATCCACGCTGGAAGGAACCTCCCGGGAGAGAATCTCATCCTTTACTTCTGCGCGGAGACCCTCCAGAAGACGAGCGAGCAAAGCCGGCTCGTTCCAGCCACTGGAGGCAGCAAGAGTGCGAAACTCAATAGAGTAGTCTGTTATGGATCGATTGCCTTGACATAGGGAAGACAGGGCCCTGGAAGCCTCCTCCCCAAAAACAGATCGATCAAAAACCCGTATCATCTCCTCCTTAAAGTCCTGATACTGGTTAGTACACTCAGCCCTTGCCTCCCAGATTGCCGTGCCCCACTCACGAGCCCGTCCAGTAAGGAGAGATATGACGTAGGCGACACGAGCAGTGCTCCTGGCGTAAGTGTTGGGCTGGAGAGAAAACACAATATCACACTGGGTGAGGAACGAGCGGCATTCAGTGGGCTCCCCAGAGTAACACGGCGGGTTATTGATTCTGGGCTCCGGAGATTCGAAAGCCCTGGAAGTGGCCGGTGGATCGAGGCGGAGATGGTGAACCTGTTCTGTGAGGTTGGAGACTTGGGTGGCCAGGGTCTCAACGGCATGTCGAGCAGCAGACAATTCCTGCTCGTGTCTGCCTAGCATCGCTCCCTGGATCTCGACGGCTGAGTGGAGAGGATCCGAAGTCGCTGGGTCCATTCTTGGTCGGATTCTTCTGTTACGGTGAGTGAATGAGGACCCAAAAGCGAACTAACTTAAACAGAGCTTCTTTAATAACCAAACATAGGTAGGCTCAGATAGACCGGCAGATTCCGACAGGACAGGACAAGGTTACAGCAAACATGACGATAGTCTGGTTCAGGCATGAAACACAACAAACAAGAATCCGACAAGGACAGGAACAAAAACAGAGAGAGATATAGGGGACTAATCAGAGGGAAAAAGGGAACAGGTGGGAAAAGGGGTGACGAGGTAGTCAGGAGGAGACAAGGAACAGCTGGGGGAAAGCGGGGGAGAAAAGGTAACCTAATACGACCAGCAGAGGGAGACAGGGTGAAAGGAAAGGACAGAAAGACACAACATGACAATACATGACACCCAGAGTCAATATTTGGTAGAGGCACCATTTGCAGCAATTACAGCTGCAAGTCTCTTGGGGTATGTCTCTATAAGCGTGGCACATTTAGCAACTGGGATTTTTGCCCGTTCTTCAAGGCAAAACTGCTCCAGCACCTTCAAGTTGGATGGGTTCCGCTGGTGTACAGCAATCTTTAAGTCATACCACAAATTTCTCAATTGGATTGAGGTCTGGGCTTTGACTAGGCCATTCCAATACATTTAAATGTTTCCCCTTAAACAACTTGAGTGTTGCTTTAGCATTATGCTTAGGGTCGTTGTCCTGCTGGAAGGTGAACCTCTGCCCCAGTCTCAAATCTCTGGAAGACTGAAACAGGTATCAAGAATTTCCCTGTATTTAGCGCCATCCATCATTCCTTCAATTCTGACCAGTTTCCCAGTCCCTGCCGATGAAAAACACCCCCACAGCATGATGCTGCCACCACCATGCTTCACTATGGGGATAGTGTTCTCGGGGTGATGAGAGGTGTTGGGCTTGCACCAGACATAGCGTTTTCCTTGATGGCCAAAAAGCTCAATTTTTGTCTTATCTGACAAGAGTACCTTCTTCCATATGTTTGGGGAGTCTCCCACATGCCTTTTGGCAAACACCAAACGTGTTTGCTTATTTTTTTCTTCAAGCAATGGCATTTTTTCTGGCCACTCTTCCGTAAAGCCCAGCTCTGTGAAGTGTACGGCTTAAAGTGATCCTATGGACAGATACTTCAATCTCCACTGTGGAGCTTTGCTGCTCCTTCAGGGTTATCTTTGATCTCTTTGTTGCCTCTCTGATTAATGCCCTTCTTGTCTGATCTGTGAGCTTTGGTGGGCAGCCCTCTCTTGGCAGGTTTGTTGTGGTGCCATATTCTTTCCATTTTATTAATAATATATTTAATAGTGCTCCCTGGGATGTTCAAAGTTTCAGATATTTATTTAAAACCCAACACTGATCTGTACTTCTCCACAACATTTTCCCTGACCTGTTTGGACAGCTCCTTGGTCTTCATGGTGCCGCTTGCTTGGTGGTGTTGCAGACTCTGGGGCCTTTCAGAACAGGTGTATACAGTGACTTGCGAAAGTATTCGGCCCCCTTGAACTTTGCGACCTTTTGCCACATTTCAGGCTTCAAACATAAAGATATAAAACTGTATTTTTTTGTGAAGAATCAACAACAAGTGGGACACAATCATGAAGTGGAACGACATTTATTGGATATTTCTAACTTTTTTAACAAATCAAAAACTGAAAAATTGGGCGTGCAAAATTATTCAGCCCCCTTAAGTTAATACTTTGTAGCGCCACCTTTTGCTGCGATTACAGCTGTAAGTCGCTTGGGGTATGTCTCTATCAGTTTTGCACATCGAGAGACTGACATTTTTTCCCATTCCTCCTTGCAAAACAGCTCAAGCTCAGTGAGGTTGGATGGAGAGCATTTGTGAACAGCAGTTTTCAGTTCTTTCCACAGATTCTCGATTGGATTCAGGTCTGGACTTTGACTTGGCCATTCTAACACCTGGATATGTTTATTTTTGAACCATTCCATTGTAGATTTTGCTTTATGTTTTGGATCATTGTCTTGTTGGAAGACAAATCTCCGTCCCAGTCTCAGGTCTTTTGCAGACTCCATCAGGTTTTCTTCCAGAATGGTCCTGTATTTGGCTCCATCCATCTTCCCATCAATTTGAACCATCTTCCCTGTCCCTGCTGAAGAAAAGCAGGCCCAAACCATAATGCTGCCACCACCATGTTTGACAGTGGGGATGGTGTGTTCAGCTGTGTTGCTTTTACGCCAAACATAACGTTTTGCATTGTTGCCAAAAAGTTCAATTTTGGTTTCATCTGACCAGAGCACCTTCTTCCACATGTTTGGTGTGTCTCCCAGGTGGCTTGTGGCAAACTTTAAACAACACTTTTTATGGATATCTTTAAGAAATGGCTTTCTTCTTGCCACTCTTCCATAAAGGCCAGATTTGTGCAATATACGACTGATTGTTGTCCTATGGACAGAGTCTCCCACCTCAGCTGTAGATCTCTGCAGTTCATCCAGAGTGATTATGGGCCTCTTGGCTGCATCTCTGATCAGTCTTCTCCTTGTATGAGCTGAAAGTTTAGAGGGACGGCCAGGTCTTGGTAGATTTGCAGTGGTCTGATACTCCTTCCATTTCAATATTATCGCTTGCACAGTGCTCCTTGGGATGTTTGAAGCTTGGGAAATATTTTTGTATCCAAATCCGGCTTTAAACTTCTTCACAACAGTATCTCGGACCTGCCTGGTGTGTTCCTTGTTCTTCATGATGCTCTCTGCGCTTTTGACGGACCTCTGAGGCTATCACAGTGCAGGTGCATTTATACGGAGATTTGATTACACACAGGTGGATTGTATTTATCATCATTAGTCATTTAGGTCAACATTGGATCATTCAGAGATCCTCACTGAACTTCTGGAGAGAGTTTGCTGCACTGAAAGTAAAGGGGCTGAATAATTTTGCACGCCCAATTTTTCAGTTTTGATTTGTTAAAAAAGTTTGAAATATCCAATAAATGTCGTTCCACTTCATGATTGTGTCCCACTTGTTGTTGATTCTTCACAAAAAAAAAAAAATACAGTTTTATATCTTTATGTTTGAAGCCTGAAATGTGGCAAAAGGTCGCAAAGTTCAAGGGGGCCGAATACTTTCGCAAGGCACTGTATATACTGAAATCCTATAACAGATCATGTGACAGATCATGTGACAGATTGCACACAGGTGGACTTTATTTAACTAATTATGTGACTTCTGAAGGTAATTGGTTGCACCAGATCTTATTTAGGGGCTTCATAGCGAAGGGGGTGAATACATATGCACACACCACCTTTCTGTTTTTTTGAAACAAGTCATTTTTTTCATTTCACTTCACCAATTTGGACTATTTTGTGAATCTCCATTACATGAAATCCAAATAAAAATTCATTTAAATAACAGGTTGTAATGCAACAAAATAGGAAAATGCCAAGGGGGGTGAATACTTTTGCAAGGCACTGTAACCAGGAAAGAAACTCCTGGTCCTATTCATCATCACTGAGGCAGTAACTGTTGGCCCATGTGTATCCTTCTTTTGCATCGTCCACAACAAAAGCCCACCATTTTGAAATTACAAACCACAAGGAAAATAATCTTGTTATTTCAATCAGTCCAGTGTCAGTCTCCAGAAGAGTGGAAGGTATTGTTTGTTTGCGGAGGCAAGGGAAACTCTCACGGCATGACATATTCATAATCATCTGACAAAAATCAACATGTGTAAAAGTTGAAATATTTCAATAACATCATGTTATAAGATATTTTTCCCTGCACTAGTATTACTCATCAGTACCAGCTTTCAGTTACCTCAAACCTTAGTTTCACGGAATCCCCAGGACTGACGACAGCAGCCAGTAAAATGCGTTAAAAACATGCTAGAGAATCATAAAATCAGTAGAGCTAAAACTATACGTTTCCAAACGGAGAGAGTATAAAACGGAAAGAGTATAATGTTGGAACAGGATGCTAGTGAAGTCACAGTGCCAGGTATTCACACATACTGTATGTGTTTGGTCCCTCAGAGAGAACATGAGACTTTACCGTGTGGTACAAGTGCAAACAAGGAAATAAAACAGGCAGAAAGATCAATGCCAAAGGACAAAGGATAGATGGAGGTTGATCCCAAGTACTTATACTATACATGCTCCACACCTGGCTCCCAGACCTGGATTCAAATACTATTTTCAAATCATTTCAAATACCTTTTTTTTGCTAGGCTTGCTTGAGCTTTCCTGGTGTGGAACCAATTCAATAGTCACAAACATTCAAACCCCAAAACCCATCTATCTGGCACTCCAGGCAGGTGAAAACAAACAGTGAAAGTGCTTGAAAGATTTCAAGTAGTATTTGAACCCAGGTCTGCTGACTCCTGATATTGCCCAATCCAGATGAACCTGTCGAGTGTAAACCATAAAACGCTGACGCGTTCGTCGCTGCTTTATAAAAGTTAGGTAAACAAGCCTGGGGCTGGAGATTCCCCGTTGAGCTTTGTTTTTTTTAGTTCAGCCAGGATTAGGGGGAACCTTGGCCCACAGTGTAGTTCATGTTTGGGAGATGTCCCTATGTAAAGAAGGGAGAAGGTTAAATCTGATCCTCAGGGTCTGTCTGACTGGCACACATTGTCTGTTTACATGACCCAGATTAAGCCTATAGTTGTAGACTAAAAAGCACTTTCAATTCCCCATTGAGCTTCCTTTTTTAGGTCAGCCACGACTAGGGGGAAACTGGCCCACAGTGTAGTTCAGTTTGTCTGTAGTCCAGCTGTCTGTAGGTTTGCTCAGAAAGGCACTCCAACACAGTAAGGTTAAGGTTTGGTTCAGAAAACTATTCACAGTGAAATTAATTCGGTCCACGACCCGTTCGTTCTATCTCCTGCTACATACATTTTGAACTTTTTTAGAACCCATTTTATTTCCAAATGTCATGCATTTTTTTTAAAGAAAATAAGATTTAAGCAATTAAGTGATCATGAATGTCCATATGCAGCCATGCAGAAATTAGCTCAAAGCATGCTCTGGGATTGAAGAGACCAAACAAGTCAAATGGTGCCTGCCATGCATATGGCTGATTTCGTCAATATAGTTGAAATAATTCACAGCTCTAAAATCATGAGCAAGCAAATGAAGTGTAAAATGTAAAATATTATTGTTTCATCTGCATCAAAGTAAGAAATAGCAGTTGTCATCACAGCAGAAGGCATGTCTATGTGTCATCACATGGCAGGCAAGGCATGCCTGTGTGTTTAGGCTACCTGTAACAAATTGATAGGCTATTCGTTAGAATCACTGATAAAAAGAGGCTGTCTAAACAGCTACATCAATACCACATTTCCACTGGGGAAATACACATTCTTTTTTACAAAGTGCGGGTACACAATTGATCAGCTTAAATGTCATCTTCTTTATTTGTATTAGTATCAATAGTCCCTAAATCAATTGTGGCCTAGGCCTATAATACAGTTGTCTTTCCTGGACACAGGACAGACGTTGATGCCAGCGCCCTGCCCTGAGTGCCCTCACTCCTCGTCTTTGGCACACACCACCACGCGCAGCAGAACGTTGGACAGAATATCCTGGTAGAGACTGATGCAGACCCATCCGGGCAGGTAGAGGAGCGTGATCAGGCCCATGAAGTTGAATGGATAGTGGGAATAATCCCATGAGCATGCGCCGTACTGCCGCAGCGCCAGCCCCCAACAGAACTCCCAGGTGTAGATGAAGCAGATATAGATGGGGAGCCGCCTCCAGGTGCTCCAACCCCGTCTGAAGCGTAAATGAAGGTAGAGTTTTTCTACCACGAAGCTGCAGCTCCCGTACATCAGGAAGGACCACAGGGACGTGTGGCCGCTCATGGTCCGGTCCAAATTCTCCACAAGGTTGAATATCGAGGTAAAAATGATCTCGTCCAGAAAGCCATGCATTCCAAAGAAGAGGAATCGCACAACATCGGGTAGACCGTTATTAGGCAGCGACTCCAGGGTGCGCTCTGCTGGGGTAGACATGGTCCGTTTCCCGGGGCAGTGGTAGCGCAGCCGCGCAAGCCCCTTGTGGAAAACTTGGGTGAAGTACAGGGCCAGTAGGTAGTGAACTACGAGATGAGTGGCAGAGACTATTCTAACGTGCTCGGTCAGCGTGTTAATATTCCCAATCAGGATCTGCAACCCGATGTACACAGAGGGATAGAAAACAAGGTGAAAAACTACTGGGCGTCCTTGAAAGCACTTCTTTTGCGAATATATTTTTTCCAGCAAGAAATGGGTCACCGAGTGCATGATGCAGAGGTACGGGGAGGAAAAGCCGAACAGTTTGGGGTCGCTGTCAGCCAAAAGCCCCTGTGCCGACGACAGGAGAATATCCAAAGTGACACCGTGCATTCCATAGAAATAAAGCCGTAACAATTGTGGCAGCTCTGTCATTGATTCGCCCGCGTCCCCTACCTCGCTGGATGGATCTTTCTGCCGGGGCTTCCTCGCTGCTCTCAGGCTGCTACCTCCCTGTCCTGCCCGGATCCGCGGGCTCTCTCTCCGCCAGCTGGCCATGGTTGAGCTCTCTCTCCTCGGAGAGAATCAGAAAGCAGCTCTTGTTCTTCGTTCGTGGCACATTCTGTACTTTTAACGGAGCTGCGGCAGTGTCATTAGCAGCTTTGCACCTGACAGCGCCTGATCCACAGCAAAGATTTTCTATTATATTGATAAGATAGTCGAGTGACCGCTTTAACAATGGAAATACATGTCCTCAAAGATGGAAGGCAGGTGGGAGGAGGCAAGATCAGGTGGGACCATTCTAGCCAACGAGAGGGGGTTTAGACAAAAGTCAAAGACAGTAAGCCTGCAAGTATGAAGATCGGAAGAAACTGCTTCTCCAATAGAAATTTCAGATCATGCTTGCAGGTAATGTCGTGGTGACGTTGGCTAGCTAAACTCAGAAATATGTCATCTGGTCAATTGATCGTTTCGCGCTGAACTGGACATGTGCAAATCAAAGGCACTCCTTCGATATAGAGTTTTTGATGAAAATTCAAATGTGTCAGTTTGCCACTTTCACAAGGTTGGAGTAATAACATGTTCAGTTACTTAAAGACATTGGCTTGATTCTAGGTTGCGCCTTTAGATTTCTTCAGAAAATGAACAACTAAAGAAACATTTTCACTTCTGGCATTGACTTCTCAAACCCCAGTCTGGTCTTCTTGATCTGTTTCGCACGCATTCCGCGTCTGGGTTTTGAAACTCTGCGATAAAGTGTTTTTTATTTTCAAAGTTGCCGAAATGCCACGTGTGTCCACTTATATCAGTGCATTTGTAACAACAACTTAACCATTAGAAAAACGTATATTAGACCAAATAAGCCTCATGTAGCAAATTACCAATTCAATTTTCTGTTGACCAAATTTCACACTCATTGACAGCCATCCAAACATTTCTCACTTACTTTCATGGGCTGATTTTGGGCGGAGTAAACACTCTCGCTTCGCCTTTTCCTCTCTGTGGGCAGCCAGAAGAGAATAATTGAGCGCGTCGGAGGGGGCGTGATAGCACAGAAAAACGCAAGGTCCACATATGACGCTACTAAACTATACAGTAGTGAGTAGTGACGTAACATCCCACTGGTTTATTAACGGTCATGTGGCCATCTGAAATGTCGAACAAACATCTGTCATCGATTTATAATGACCTGCTAGCCCATAGGCCTTATTATGAATTGATCATTTGAATACTTTTGATAAACATAATTGAGCAATGTGGTCAAGCCCTAGGCCTGTATGTCTGTAGGCCCTGCATAATGCCCTAATTAATATAACCTACTGTAAATCTGTCTGTAGCCTAATGTACCACTATACAAATCCTGACCTAGAAAGATAGAATAACCTAGGCTACTGCAGTTTGGTCCCAGACAGTATTTTGGGACAGTGGCATGTGTAGGATCTCTCAGTTTCCTAGGTAACTATGTTTCCCACAATCCTCTGCTCCATGAGTTATGTTAACTCACTCAGTGTGTTCCAATGTCTCTCTCTGGGACCTATAGCCTGCTATTACTGAGGTATAAACAGCATACTGCTTATAATGTGATATTACTGTGATATAAACACCCACTGGCACAAAGGACACACAGGTGTCTTGGATCAGATGTTAAGGATGCTTTGACAGTATAAAATGCAGACTCTCATCTGCAGCGGCAATGTTATTTGTCAAACGTATCCTTTTGTATAGACTAGCGTGACAAACATGTCCTTCAACTGCACAGTCTGTCTACCTAGTTTACATCTCAACAGTCCAGACTTGTAGCCCAATTCACATTCTCCCCTTTCGCCCGGAAACCTGTACTCACTCACTCCCCCTCAGGGATTTAAAAGTATCAGATTGTTGTAAGACATATGGCAGACTTTGCGACTGCACATTGGCCAACCCTCCTCCGGGAGAGCAATTGGGTATTTAGGCTTATGCCTGGGGTGAATCGGGAATGGGCAAAAATGACAAAATACCATAAACATCAACATATCAAATGGAACCACAAAATACTTGTATTTTTAAATGTATTTAGTTATATACATGTATTTTGTATTTTAAAATACAGAAATATATTTGTAAGTAGCCGGCCTGAACAGCAACAACCTTCTCAGTAATGACTACAGAAATGTTTTACATGCTATGACTTGTTTATTTCCCTTAGTTGAATGCACTGACTGTAAGTCACTCTGTATAAGAGCGTCTGCTAAATTGCCAAAATGTAAACGTATATGTGAAAATGAACTAAAATGACCTGCAAAAGCACACTGTATATTATTATTGGCCTTGTTTTGGCCCGGAACTCATTAGAATAATACTCCAAATGCTTTGCAAATGTAAAGTTTTACATATACAATACATTTACACTGAACAAAAATATAAATGCGAAAATCCCTCCCCCAAAAAAGATCCCAGAAATGTTCCATATGCACAAAAAGCTTATTTCTCTCAAATTTTGTGCACAAATTAGTTTACATCCCTCTTTTTGCATTTCTCCTTTGCCAAGATAATCCATCCACCTGACAAGTGTGGCATATTGAGAAGCTGATTAAACGGCATGATCGATACACAGTTGCACTTCGTGCTGGGGAAAATAAAAGGCCACTCTAAAATGTGCAGTTTTGTCACACAACATAATGCTACAGATGTCTCAAGTTTTGAAGGAGAGTGTAATTCATATTCATTTCCCTACCATAAGCCACCTCAAACGTCGTTCTATAGAATTTGGCTTTACGTCCTAATGGCCTGACAACCGCAGGCCATGTGTATGGTGTCGTGTGCGCGAGCGGTTTGCTGATGTCAACGTTGTGAATAGAGTGCCCCATGATGGCGTTGGGGTTATAGTATGGGCAGGCATAAGCTACGGACAATGAACACAATTGCATTTACCGATGGTAATTTGAATGATGAGATCCTGAGGCCCATTGTCGTGCCATTCATCCCCCGCCATCACCTCATGTTTCAGCATGATAATACACAGCCCCATGTCGCAAGGATCTGTACACAATTCCTGAAAGTTGAAAAGGCCTCAGTTCTTCCATGGCTTGCATACTCACCAGACATGTCACCCATTGAGCATGTTTGGGATGCTCTGGATCGACTTGTATGGCAGCATGTTCCAGTTCCCACCAATATCCAGAAACTTCACACAGCCATTGAAGAGGAGTGGGACAACATTCCACAGGCCACAATCAACAGCCTGATCAACTCTATGCGAAAGAGATGTGTCGCACTACATGAGGCAAATGGTGGTCACACCAGATACTGACTGGTTTTCTGACCCCCGCCCCTGCCTTTTTTAAAAATGTATCTGTGACCAACAGATGCATATCTGTATTCCCAGTCATGTGAAATCCATAAATTAGGGCCTAATAAATGTATTTCAAGTGACAGATTTCCCTATTATGAACTGTAACTCAGTAATATATATTTATGTTGAGTATATATTTAGTTCATTTAGCAGACACTCTTATCCCACCATAGTGCCATCAGACTTCTGATACCAATGCAGGGTGAAAGGGGGGCACAAAATGTGAACCACAATTATAAAATGGTATCGAAAAGTATTTTGTAGTTTGAAAATAGAAATTACAGCTCTGGAAGATGTCTTGTTGCAAAATACATTGGAGTGTAGTTCAGCCCAGTGTAATACAAATGACTAAATACTCGGAAGTTATTGAAATGCATATTTCAAATACGCGTAACAAAAGTACTGCCCATCACTGGGGTGAATGAGTGCACACTTCAGGGAGAAGGGGGTGGAATCGGAATAGGGCTTGAAGTCTGGCTTGTCGAAAGTGGGCAAATAAGTCCAGTTTAACTGCAATGTGTCTGTTTGACCACCGTATGGTGCTGATGAGTTAGTGTTGAATACCTTCTGCCCCCTAATAAGGTGAGGATGTTCTGGTTGGGTTGACTTGCTGGAGTGTCATCATGTAGTTGAGAGTGAGTGGTTCAGTGGCTGGAGTGCAGACGAGGGGGCTAGTTGGCCTCTGTGGGTTTAGTTGGCACTGCCTGATAGGAAACAGACAGACACAAGATGGTTGGTTTATGAAAGAGGTAGCTGGGATTAAACAGTGTGGACACTCAGAGGAAACAAATTGGTATATGTGATACTGTGGGCTACAGAGATTACACACACACACACACACACACACACACACACACACACACACACACACACACACACACACACACACACACACACACACTGTCACTATTATTGTATCAATGGGGAATCTGCCTTATCTACTGTGACCAGTAGGTGGCGTCGGTGTAACATATTGTGGCCTGGGCAGGGCCCTGTCTTCTCTACAGCTCTGTCATAAAAAATGAGTCAGTGTGTGCTGGGGAAAAAAGGCTAATTCCACCTGCCTTCTTCCATTTTTTCACAACAGTGAATCTTTTTGACTGCAGATATATTAGGATGTATATACATATTAGGTGCTTAATATTGTAACCACATTCCCATTACATTTTCTCTGCCTCTCTGTCTCTATAACCTGATAAAAGGGCAGATGTTATATTGCTACGTGATGCTTGACTAATATTTCTGATGTCCCTACAGGCTATTGAGTCTTAATATGAATCTAATCAGGTCTCAGGCATGCACTGTCAATGAGACTCTCTGAAATGTAATTTTAGATCCCATTTCCTCCAATTTGAGCTGTTATTCATTGGTCTAGCCGAGCGCCTAGATTTGTCCCTCAGGCACAGAGGGGAAAGGTTGAGGGAGGTATGTGTGTGTGGTGAGAGCAAGGGGGTGGGCGCTTCCTATTAGAGAATATAACTAACTCCTGATAGGAAGCAACAGAATCCCAGGGTGTGGATGTCAAGTATTGTTTACAGTTCAGAGCTCATTAGGAATTCTTTCTTTCTTTTTTTCTTTTTTTACCCCGTTTTTCTCCCCAATTTCGTGGTATCCAATTGTTAGTAGTTACTGTTGCTACAACTCCCATACGGGCTCGGGAGAGACGAAGGTCGAGAGCCATGCGTCCTACGAAATACAACCCAACCAAGCCTCACTGCTTCTTAACACAGCGCGCATCCAACCCGGAAGCCAGTCGCACCAATGTGTCGGAGGAAACACCGTGCACCTAGCGACCTGGTCAGCATGCACTGCGCCCAGCCCGCCACAGGAGTCGCTAGTGCGCGATGAGACAAGGATATCCCTACCGGCCGGACGACGCTAGGCCAATTGTGCGTCGCCCCATGGACCTCCCGGTCGCGGCCGGCTGCGACAGCGCCTGGGCTCGAACCCAGAGTCTCTGGTGGCACAGCTAGCACTGCGATGCAGTGCCTTAGACCACTGCGCCACCCGGGAGGCCCTCGTTAGGAATTCTGCATACCTTCTGGGGGCTTAGTGGGCCAGGTCACAGTAACACAACACTCTGCAGTAACCCTGCCTCACCCCTCCTAACCAGTGAAAATACTTTAACGTACTACTTAAGTAATTTTTGGGGGTATCCATACTTTACTATTTATATTTTTGACTACTTTTACTTTTGCTTCAATACCTTCTTTAAGAAAATATAGTACTTTTTACATTTACCTTGACACATGAAAGTACTAGTTACATTTTGAATGCCGAGCAGGACAGGAAAAGGGTCCAATCTACGCACTTATCAACAGAACATCCCTGGTCATCCCTACTGCCTCTGATCTGGCGGACTCACTAAACACACAGGCTTCGTTTGTAAATCATGTCTGAATGTTGGAGTGTGCCCCTGGCTAACCCATACTGTAGATAAAAAAAAAGACAAAGAAAATGGTGCTATCTGGTTTGCTTAATATAAGGAATTCTAAATTATTTATACTTTTACTTTTGATACTTAAGTATATTTTAAACCAAATGCTTTTAGACTTTTACTCAAAGTAGATATTACTGGGTGGCTTTTACTTTTACTTGAGTCATTTTCTATTAAGGTATCTTTACTTTTACTGAAGTATGAAAATTGGGTACTTTTCCCACCACCCCTCTTCACCCACTCCTCACTTTACCCCCTCCTAACTGAAACACAACTCTTACACTGCCTCACCCCTCCTCACCCACTCCTCACTTTACCCCCTCTTAACTGAAACACAGCTCTTACACTGCCTCACCCCTCTTCACCCACTCCTCACTTTACCCCCTCCTAACTGAAACACAACTCTTACACTGCCTCACCCCTCCTCACCCACTCCTCACTTTACCCCCTCCTAACTGAAACACAGCTCTTACACTGCCTCACCCCTCCTCACCCACTCCTCACTTTACCCCCTCCTAACTGAAACACAGCTCTTACACTGCCTCACCCCTCCTCACCTCACCCCCTCCTAACTGAAACACAACTCTTACACTGCCTCACCCCTCTTCACCCACTCCTCACTTTACCCCCTCCTAACTGAAACACAGCTCTTACACTGCCTCACCCCTCTTCACCCACTCCTCACTTTACCCCCTCCTAACTGAAACACAGCTCTTACACTGCCTCACCCCTCCTCACCCACTCCTCACTTTACCCCCTCCTCACTGAAACACAACTCTTACACTGCCTCATCCTTCAACTTCTCCATCCTCCCCCTCCTCTCAGAAAAACAACACACTGCTTCACCCCCTTCTCACTTTACCTTCCTCTCTTCTTCTCCTTCCCCCTCCACACCCTCTCTCTCTCCCACTGAATACTTGATCATGCCAGAATGGTCCTTGTCAGGCAATTAGCACTATGCCTCTGCTCTCTATCTGTCTACCACTAATTAGCCTTGTGCCCTCTCCATCTCCCCCTATCTCCCTCCAGTTAGCTAGCCCTCTGCCCTCTCTCCTTTCTCTGTCCGCAGTCTCTTTCTTTTTCCCTTTGTCTAGTCAGGCAGAGCATGACTGGAGGACAGGACTGTTAGATGCTTACCCCAGAGGTCACCCCAGAGGTCAAAGACACTGAGACAGACTTATTGTGGGCTGAGTCTGTCTCTGCATTCTGATTCCCTACCACCCTAACATCCCCTATATTCCTGTGCACTGCACTGTGTCACTCCCCCTGAAGAGTAGGAGGTATGCTACTAGCCTAGCCTCTTGATAGGTCAGAGGGTGTGTCCACCATCTTGTTGACACTTATCCAGTCCTCTCAGATCGTTGAAGGCATGTCAGTAAGGAAGAAAGGGAAGCGAGGTAGATTAATGGAACATCCTCTATTTTTGTTTATTCATAGTGCATTCTGGGCATCATTGACAGGTGATGCGGGTCAGATGCGTTACAATGGGATACAGTTTCTTTACGAGTGTGTGTCATCCTCTGATTGGCTCTGGCCGTGGGCAGGTGCGTACTATTAGTCCTGTAGTGATATGGTTCTGGATCATCAACCAAGCACTAGCACGCATGTACGCACGCACGCACGCACGCACGCACACACGCACGCACGCACACACACACACACACACACACACACACACACACACCACAAAGGAGATCATGTCCGGTCTGGCAGCTGATGGGGGGTGTAGTGAAGGAAGTGGCTCCATGCTAATATGTGTGACGCTAGGAACAGGGAGAGCAGATGATGCTGGTGGTGATGTTTACCCTCAAAATGACCTTTAATCTTTAACCCTTATTAGTGAGCGCTGCTCTCCCCTTGGCACTGAGGCTTTACGGCTCACTCCATGGCTGCTAGCAAACTGCTTTGCTGTTGTTTTACTTATTGTCTTTGTGTTGAGTTACTGTGATGTGAAACAAACGACCACCCAGTATTCAGTCAGTGTAGAGATGCAGCGGTCTGACGATAGAGAATAGAGATGTCTAGCGAAGATGCTCTTTCTTATAATAGAGATGTAGATAGAGATGTGTCTCTGCTGTCAACAGATAAGAAAAGATAATACACACTCCTTCTAATGAGCTCCCTGGGTGTTCAGACTACAAAAGCAGAGTGACTGCTTGTGTGAGTGTGTGTATGCGTGCGTGTGTGTGTGTATTTCATCTTCTGTGTGGTGTGGGTAGCTAAGAGGTTCCGGAAAGGCTACACTCAAATTCAGCCGGTTGTTAGTTTCCAATCTGAAGATGAACTTCCACTCTGTGAAAAGTAGAATACACTAGCTAATGTATACAACGCTCTTATGGAGCTACGGTACAGTATATGTTGTTAGTGGAGCTACAGTACATTTCCCTAGCAGGGCCACTGTGCATGTCTCTGTTCATGTTTACATGTCTCTGTTCATGTTTAAATGTCTCTGTTCATGTTTAAATGTCTCTGTTCATGTTTACATGTATCTGTTCATGTTAAATGTCTCTGTTCATGTTTACATGTCTCTGTTCATGTTTAAATGTCTCTGTTCATGTTTACATGTCTCTGTTCATGTTTAAATGTCTCTGTTCATGTTTACATGTCTCTGTTCATGTTTACATGTCTCTGTTCATGTTTAAATGTCTCTGTTCATGTTTACATGTCTCTGTTCAAGTTTAAATTTCTCTGTTCATGTTTAAATGTCTCTGTTCATGTTTAAATGTCTCTGTTCATATTTAAATATCTCTGTTCATGTTTAAATATCTCTGTTCATGTTTACATGTCTCTGTTCATGTTTAAATGTCTCTGTTCATGTTTAAATGTCTCTGTTCATGTTTAAATGTCTCTGTTCATGTTTAAATGTCTCTGTTCATGTTTACATGTCTCTGTTCATGTTTAAATGTCTCTGTTCATGTTTACATGTCTCTGTTCATGTTTAAATATCTCTGTTCATGTTTAAATATCTCTGTTCATGTTTAAATGTCTCTGTTCATGTTTAAATGTCTCTGTTCATGTTTACATGTCTCTGTTCATGTTTAAATGTCTCTGTTCATGTTTACATGTCTCTGTTCATGTTTACATGTCTCTGTTCATGTTTAAATGTCTCTGTTCATGTTTACATGTATCTGTTCATGTTAAATGTCTCTGTTCATGTTTACATGTCTCTGTTCAAGTTTAAATTTCTCTGTTCATGTTTAAATGTCTCTGTTCATGTTTAAATGTCTCTGTTCATATTTAAATATCTCTGTTCATGTTTAAATATCTCTGTTCATGTTTACATGTCTCTGTTCATGTTTAAATGTCTCTGTTCATGTTTAAATGTCTCTGTTCATGTTTAAATGTCTCTGTTCATGTTTAAATGTCTCTGTTCATGTTTACATGTCTCTGTTCATGTTTAAATGTCTCTGTTCATGTTTACATGTCTCTGTTCATGTTTAAATATCTCTGTTCATGTTTAAATATCTCTGTTCATGTTTAAATGTCTCTGTTCATGTTTAAATGTCTCTGTTCATGTTTAAATGTCTTTGTTCATGTTTACATGTCTCTGTTCATGTTTTCATGTCTCTGTTCATGTTTAAATGTCTCTGTTCATGTTTAAATGTCTCTGTTCATGTTTAAATGTCTCTGTTCATGTTTACATGTCTCTGTTCATGTTTAAATGTCTCTGTTCATGTTTACATGTCTCTGTTCATGTTTACATGTCTCTGTTCATGTTTAAATGTCTCTGTTCATGTTTAAATGTCTCTGTTCATGTTTACATGTCTCTGTTCATGTTTACATGTCTCTGTTCATGTTTACATGTCTCTGTTCATGTTTACATGTCTCTGTTCATGTTTAAATGTCTCTGTTTATGTTTACATGTCTCTGTTCATGTTGAAAGCATGTAGTACACTGAGTGTACAAAACATTAGGAGCACTGGCTCTTTCCATTACATAGATTGACCAGGTGAATTCAGGTGAAAGCTATGATCCCTTATTGGCGTCACTTGTTAAATCCACTTCAGTCAGTTTAGATGGAGGGGAGGAGACGGGTTAAAGAATGCTTTTTAAGCCTTGAGACAATTGAGACATGGATTGCGTGCCATTCAGAGGGTGAATGGGCAAGACAAGATTTAAGTGCCCTTGAACAGGGTATGATAGTAGTTGCCAGGCACACTGGTTTGAGTGTGTCAAGAACTGGAACGCTGCTGGGTTTTTCACGCTCAACAGTTTCCCGTGTGTATCAAGAATTGTCCACCATCCAGCCGACTTGACACAACTGTAGGAGGCATTGGAGTCAACATGGGCCAGCATCCCTGTGGAATGATTTCCTTGTAGAATCCATGTCCCATGTCCCTACGAACTGAGGCTGTTCAGAAGGCAAAAGGGGTTGCAACTCAATATTAGGAAGGTGTTCCTAATGTTTTGTTCAATCAGTGTATATTTCATATGTATTGCCTTTGTATTCCAACCCGCCCTCACTAAGCCAGAGGATATCTCTATTATTCTCTATCATCAGGTATAGTCTTCCTGTCAGAAGCTATAGAGGATAACAGGGAGGTCAGTCACTGTGTTAAAGGTTAACTCCACCCACTATCTTGGTATTTGTTTCATTAGTCCATCGTTCACATAGCCCCAAAGTGTTTTGCTTGTCAGCAATCAAGTCATCAACATATGTAACTTTCAAAATACAGAAATCATCCCCGTACGATGCATTTAGCGTCATATGATGCAAAATGCATATCTCGCGGTGGAGTTGTATACCTTGAAAACTTGATTGCTGACAAGCAAAACATTTTGGGACTATGTAAACTCTGGACTAATGAAATGAATACCAAAATAACATTTTTTGGGGTTGACTAACAGGCTAACTGACGTTTGTGGGTGGGTAGGAGGACTATTAGTGACTGGTATTGAGTCACACCCCCACTGGGACTGGGATGTGATACGATTAGTCATCGAACGATCCATCGGCTGTACATACACTTAGAGAGAGAAAAGGAAAGACAGACAAGCTGAGCAGCTGGCGAGATTATATGTAGAACTCATACTTCACCAGATGGAGCTACAGCCAATTTCCATATTCAGTCAACGTGTTACTTACTTTGATTCATGATACGATGATATGGCATCAAGGGTTCATTAATTGCACCTTTGAAAGTGAACTACATACGGTCCACTTTGAATCACAGCTTACTGTCTGAAAATATAGGACCAAGGGGTATGTTATTGAATGAATATACTGTGGGATTGCATCAAGAGCTCTCAAGC